>NC_044976.1:137713365-137779506 GCF_008728515.1 Papio anubis | reverse complement strand
TTTTTTTTTTTTTTTTTTTTTTTTTTTGAGACGGAGTCTCGCGCTGTGTCACCCAGGCTGGAGTGCAGTGGCGCGATCTCGGCTCACTGCAAGCTCCGCCTCCCAGGTTCAGGCCATTCTCCTGCCTCAGCCTCCGAGTAGCTGGGACTACAGGCGCCCGCCACCACGCCCGGCTAGTTTTTTGTATTTTTAGTAGAGACGGGGTTTCACCATGTTAGCCAGGATGGTCTCGATCTCCTGACCTCGTGATCCGCCCGCCTCGGCCTCCCAAAGTGCTGGGATTACAGGCTTGAGCCACCGCGCCCGGCCTGACCTTGTTTTCTTAAAAGCCAAAAACCTGGGAAAAAAACAAAATCTCTTGCAAATGTATTCTCAATCCCAGTCAATCCCCTGCAAAATTCAGACTCTGGAAGAATGAAAACTATGCACTATTTTCTCCACTCATTCATATTGTTGGTTTCACACAGATAGATAAAGCTGCTTCATCCTACAGAACTGCTCTATCAGTTCATGGTGTTTTCCTGGATCCTGGACCCCCGCCTTCCCCACCATGAGTCACCTCTGGATCAAGTCCATCTTCTATTTGGGATTTGGAACCCAGACAACCTTTTCCCTTTTTAGCTTCTAATGTGCTCTAAGCTGTGTGATCTAAGACATGTCACTCACATTCTGGAAGTATTTGCTTCCTCATACATGAAATGGGGGAAATCTCTCTAATCCTGTGGTTTTGATTTCAGTGCTCACTAGTTCAAGACTTTTCTTCTTGCCTATGACCCTTCACCCTCTTCCGTTGTCAATTTCCTTTTTCATAAGCTGTGGCTGCTGGTGAGTAAAAGAGTCATCTGAGTACAACTGCTTTTGCATGAGCCAGACTTGGAAGGGTGCAAATGGAAGCAGATTCATTTCTTCTCAGTAACTGCTCTTTTAGACTGTCCTGTTGCATTGTTCTGCCCTGATCCCAGAAGGAATCTCGGGCAGGTCCCGGAGACTCTCTTGGTCACTAACAAATTAATCACCTTTATCCGGTTATTTAAAAATCCAGCCAGATCCAAAGAAAGACTTTATTGTCTCAATTGATTAAAGCTTCTTTCCTCTTTCTTTTCTCTTTTTTTGAGACGGAGTCTTGCTCTGTCGCACAGGCTGGAGTGCAGTGGCTCGATCTCGGCTCACTGCAACCTCCACCTCCCAGGTTCAAGCGATTCTCCTGCCTCAGCCTCCCAAGTAGTTAGGATTACAGGTGCCTGCCACCAGGCCCAGCTAATTTTTGCATTTTTAGTAGAGACGGAGTTTCGCCATGTTGGGCAGGCTGGTCTTGAACTCCTGACCTCAGGTGATCTGCCCGCCTTGGCTTCCCAAAGTGCTGGGATTACAGGCATGAGCCACTGTGCCCACCCGCTTCTTTCCTCTTTCTGTAAGTCAGGCCTGAGTTCAACTTCAGAGAAGCTTTGAGTTGGGCTTCTCCTTTTCAGTGGAGAAGGGCAGGAAGGAGGATGTCTTCCATTTCTTCTCTTTGCTTTTCCTCCTCCCTCTCCTGCCAGACTCTCTGCTGTCTAACCCAGTGGGGAGGAGAGATAGAAAAAAGAAAAAAAAATCTGCATTACTGGTATGGTTAGAATCTGTCACGTGTGTCTCTTGGTTGAGGCAGAGATTGTTTTCCCCAAGGCATTTTCCACTGTTGTTGTTGTTGCTGTTGTTTTCTTTTTTTTAAGAGACAAGATCTTGCTTTATCACTCACTGCAGTCTTGAACTCCTGAGCTTGAGTGATCCTCCCGCGTCAACTTCCTGAGTAGCTGGGACTACCATGCCTGGCTAATTATTTTTATTTTTGATAGATGCAGAGTCTTGCTACATTGCCCAGGCTGGCCTCAAACTCCTGGCCACAAGCGATCTTCCCATCTCAGCCTCCCAAGGTGCTGAAATTACAGGCATGAGCCACTGCTCTCATCCCTCCATTGGTTTTTAAATAATCTCCTCATGGGTTACCTTCACCATGAATTTTTCTTCCGAGTTACCGTACAGCTGACTCACAGGAACCCCTCCTTAGCCCTAGGCATCTGGTGGTAAATGTTCCTTCAAGAAGAAGCATTAGGATGCATGACCTATGAGGCCATAGACAGCAACCAAATCTAGCCCTTGTCAAATGGTTACACATCTGGTCCACCTATACCTGATCAACCTGGCAGAAAAGCTGCTATCAGCAGAGACCCTCTGTCCATACTCAGTGACCACGGACAGCTTCTGATTGCCCCTCACCTTTAGGCATGCTCAAGTCCAAGTCAGGTACCAGCCCCTCTGTCTCTCCAAACACAAAAGTCAAGTTCGAGGAATGGTTCTGAGAAACTCTCTTCACTTGGCTGTAATTAAAGCAAACAGTTCCTTCTGCCACCAGAGGGTGTGCAGCAAGGATGGGCAGCGCAACCTGGTACCAACTCTCTCTAAAGGAATTCTCTTCTCTCTCTCTCTTTTTTTTTTTTTTTTTTTTTTGAGATAGAGTTTCACTCTTGATGCCCAGGCTGGTGTGCAATGGCATGATCTCGGCTCACTGCAACCTCCACCTCCCAAGTTCAAGCTATTCTCTTGCCTCTGTCTACCGAGTAACTGGGACTACAGGGGCGCACCACTGCGCCTGGCTAATTTTTGTACTTTTTTAAGAGACAGGGTTTCACTATGTTGGTCAGGCTGGTCTCAAACTCCTGATCTCATGATCCGCCCTCCTCAACCTCCCAAAGTGCTGGGATTACAGGCATGAGCCATAACACTCGGACCCCTTGCCCTCATTTTTGACAGATAGTTTGCTAGACACAGATCCTTGGTTGATAAGTTTTTTCTTTCAGCACTCTGAATATGCCATCCCACTGCCTTCTGGCCTCCACTGTTTCTCATGAGGAGTCACCTATTCATCATATCAGGGTCTCCTTTTCGGTGATGAGTCATTCTTCTCCTGCTGTTTCAAGATTTTCTCTTTGGCTTTCAGGATTTTATCATAATGCATCTGAGGGGATCTCTGTTTTGTGTTCATTCTACTTGGGTTCATTTTGTTTTGTTTTGTTTTGTTTTTGAGACAGAGTCTCGCTCTGTCACCCAGGCTGGAGTGCAGTGGCGCGATCTCGGCTCACTACAAGCTCCGCCTCCCGGGTTCACGCCATTCTCCTGCCTCAGCCTCCTGAGTAGCTGGGACTACAGACGCCTGCCACCACGCCTGGCTAATTTTTTATATTTTTAGTAGAGGCGGGGTTTCACCCCGTTAACCAGGATGTTCTCAATCTCCTGACCTCGTGATCCGCCTGACTCGGCCTCCCAAAGTGCTGGGATTACAGGCGTGAACCACTGCGCCTGGCCTCTACTTGGGTTCATTGCATCTCTTGGATGTGTAGATCAATGTTTTCCATCAAATTTTGATCATTTTAGATACATTTTTCCTTTGATTTTTTTTTTCCTGCCCTTTTCTCTCCTCTCCTCTGGTATTCCCATCAGCTGTATTTTGATGAGCTCAATGATGTCCGAAATTTCTCTGAGGCTCTGTTCATTTTTTGTCATGGTAAATATGCATAACAAAATTTACCATTTTAACCACTTTTACATGTACAATTCAGTAGCATTAAGTATATTCACAAATTTGTTCAATCATCACCACTATCCATTTACAGAAATTTTTCATCATCCAAAGAGAAACTCTATACCCATTAAAGACTAGCTCCCCACTCCCCTCTTCCCCACCCCCTGTTAATCTCTATTATTCTTTCTGTCTCTAAATCTGGCCAACTTTTATAGTGTGATCATAACAATCCCCTTTTCATCAGGTTTTCATGGAGGGTAGGAGGCGTAATTCTTTGACTTAAAAATATAATTTGAAGAAAATGACTGCTTAGGAGAGAGAGAGAGAAAGATAGTGAGATAGAGAGAAAAGAAAGAAGAAAGAAATGAAGAAGAAGAAGAAAAAGAAGAAGAAGGAGGAGGAGGAGGAGAAGGAAAGAAAGAAAGAGAAAGAAAGAAAGAAAAGAAAGAAGAAGGGAGAAAGGAAGGAAGGAAGAAGAAGAAGAAAAAGAAGGAAAGAAAGAAGAAAGAAAGGAAGAGAGAGAGAAAGAAAGGAGAAAGAAAGAAAGAAAAAGAAAGAAGAAAGAGAGAGAGAGAAAGGCAGGCAGGAGGGAGGAAGGAAGGAAGGAAGGAGAAGGAAGGAAGGAAGGAAAAGGAAGAAGGAAGGAGGGAGGAAAATAGAGAAGGAAGAGGGAGGGAAAAAGAAAGCTATGAAAACCACTGACCACAGGTCGAGATGGGAATGGGGATAATTCATCATTTTTTCTACCCTGACAAAACTCCCGAGAGTTGTTGACTATTCATTGGCTTTCACAGATTTGTCAAGAGGACAAATCTCAGCTTAATTAGCAAAGGATAAAATCATGAAATTAGTGGATTCCCTAATTTGGGCATGCCTCAGAGATGAATATGATTGCAAGGGCAGGTTTGGAAAAGGGAATGATGCCTGAATATACTGGTATTCCCAAAGATTTTGGACCTCAAAGTTTGGGCTTTTAAGGAACTACCATTTAAATCTGCAGTTTGCTGTAAAGATGGTTAAAAGAGTTCTGGGTCAGGTGCGGTGGCTCATGCCTGTAATCCCAGCACTTTGGGAGGCTGAGGCAGGCGGATCTCCCGAGATCAGGAATTTGAGACAGCCTGGCCAATGTGGTGAAAACTCATCTCTACTAAAAATACAAAAGTTAGCCAGGCATGGTGGCACGTGCCTGTAATCCCAGCTACTTGGGAGGCTGAGGCAGGAGAATTGCTTGAACCCAGGAGGCAGAGGTTGCAGGGAGCCACTGCTCTCCAGCCTGGCCAACAAGAGCGGAAACTCCGTATCAAAAAAAAAAGAGTTCATTGTGCAGGATTGAACATGTTTGTCAAATAATAGGCTGGCCAGCCACGGAGAGAAGCTCCTATTACAGTCAAAAGCGATTCAAAAGTATTAACGTGGGCTGGGTGCAGTGGCTCATGCCTGTAATCCTAGCACTTTGGGAGGCAGAGGTGGGTGGATCACTTGAGGCCAAGAGTTCAAGACCAGCCTGGACAACATGGCGAAACCCCATTTCTACTAAAAATACAAAAATTAGCCGAGTGTAGTGGCACATGCCTGTAATCCCAGCTACTTGGGAGGCTGAGGCAGGAGAATCGCTTGAACCAGGGAGGCAGAGGTTGCAGTGAGCCAAGATCGCGCTACTGCACTCCAGCCTGGGTGATAGAGTGAGATTCCATCTCAAAAAAAAAAAAAAAATTATACTGCATTTGAAGTGCATTCAAAAACTATGAGAACACGACGTTAGGTGTGAGCTTGTAAAAACAAAAGCAAACAAAACTTATGAGAACACTTGTACCTCCCTAGCCTGAGGGGCATGGTGTATAGCCTCTTTCAGGACTGATGGTACATGCCCCTTTGAATATTCACTGTGGAAAATCTTTTTTAGCAAGCATAGCTAAATTTTATATGCTCCTCTAAACATTTGCCAGAAGAAGAAATAGTTTATTTTCAGGTTCAGGCTCTACAAATTCTCTTTCTTTTCTTTTCTTTCTTTCTTTTCTTTTTTTTTCTTTCTTTTTTTTTTTTTTTTTCTTTTCCAGACAGAGTCTCACTGTATCTCCCAGGCTGGAGTGCAGTAGCATGATCTCGGCTCACCACCACCTCTGCCTCCAGGTTCAAGCAATTCTCCAGCCTCAGCCTCCCGAGTAGTTGAGATTACAGGTGCCTGCCACCACGACCAGCTAATTTTTGTATTTTTTAGTAGAGACGAGGTTTCACCATGTTGGCCAGGCTGGTCTTGAACAGCTGACCTCAGGTCATCCACCTGCCTCGGCCTCCCAAAATGTTGGGATTACAGGCGTGATCCACCGCGCTGGGCCCTCTTCTCCTTCCTTTTCCCTTTTCCTTTCTTTCTTTTCTTTCTTTCTTTTTTTTATTTGACAGTCTTACTCTGTCGCTCAGGCTGGACTGCAGAGGCTTGGCTCACTGCAACCTCCACATCCTGGGTTCAAGAGACTCTTGTGCCTCAGCGTCCTGAGTAGCTGGGATTACAGATGCACACCACCACACCTGGCTAACTTTTCGTATTTTTAGTAGAGATGGGGTTTCATCATGTTGGCCAGGCTGGTCTCGAACCCCTGCCCTCAAGTGATCAGCCCACATTGGCCTCCCCAAGTATTGGGATTACAGGCATGAGCCACCACACCTGCTTCTACACATTTTATGAGCAATAAATAATGTTGATAATCTCTCGATTTTCTTCTTTCTTCCTGTATCTTCCTCCCCAATGGTCCTGCAGCAGTTCTAATCCCATTCCCATCATCAGTTGATCAGAAACCTAGTATTTTTAGGAAGGTAGCAGCCTTTATTTATTTATTTATTCTTTATAGTTTTATTTTTATTTTTACTTACTTATTTATTTATTTATTTATTTTTGAGACAGAGTTTCAGTTTCACTCTTGTTGTCCAGGCTGGAGGGCAATGGCATGATCCTGGCTCACCGCAAGCTCCACCTCCCAGGTTCAAGTGATTCTCCCGCCTCAGCCTCCGGAGTAGCTGGGATTACAGGCATGTGCCACCATGCCCAACTAATTTTGTATTTTTAGTAGATCTGGGGTTTCTCCATGTTGGTCAGTCTCCACGTGGAGACAGAATTTTGCCATGTTGCCCAGGCTGGGCTTGAACTCCTGGACTCAAGTGATGTGTCTGCCTCAGCCTTCCAACGTGCTAGGACTACAGGTGGGAGCCACCATGTCCAGCCTGCATACTTTTTATGTTATCAGAAATGCTATCTTTCTGTTTGGTTACATTTCTTGATCATGGTGTCTCCCCAGCCAGGTAAGTATCTCTTTGATTACATTTCTTTTTTTTTTTTTTTTTTTTGAGACGGAGTCTCACTCTGTGGCCCAGGCTGGAGTGCAGCAGTGGTGCAATCTCGGCTCACTGCAAGCTCCGCCTCCCGGATTCATGCCATTCTCCTGCCTCGGCCTCCCGAGTAGCTGGAACTACAGGCACCCGCCACCCCGCCCAGCTAATTTTTTGTATTTTTAGTAGAGATAGGATTTCACCGTGTTAGTCAGGATAGTCTCAATCTCCTGATTCGCCCGCCTCGGACTCCCAAAGTGCTGGGATTAGAGGCGTGAGCCACCGTACCTGGCCTATTATATTTCTTAACTGGCTGTTGCTGGTGTATAAAAATACAAAACATTGGCTGGGCACGGTGGCTCATTTCTGTAATCCCAGCACTGCGGGAGGCCGAGGCAGGCAGATCACTTCAGGTCAGGAGTTCAAGACCAGCCTAGCCAACAGGGCGAAACCCTGTCTCTACTAAAAATACAAAAATTAGGCCAGTCGCAGTGGCTCACGTCTGTAATCCCAGCACTATGGGAGGCCGAGGCAGGGGCATCACCTGAGGTCAGGAGTTCGAGACCAGCCTGACCAATATGGTGAAACTAAAAATACAAAAATTAGCCAGGCATGGTGACGTGAGCCTGTAATCCAAGCTACTCAGGAGGCTGAGGCAGGAGAATCACCAGAATCCAGGAGGCAGAGATTGCAGTGAGCCAAGATTGGGCCACTGTACTCCAGCCTGGGTGACACAGCAAGACTCTGCCTCAAAAATAAAATTAAAAAAAAAAGAAATAGATACCATAAAATTCTTATGATTATTTGCTTGAAGTGAATAAAGAATGTTTTCTGTATTACTCTTCTACAAATTAGTCAATACCATTCAATCTCAACTGTTATCACTATTGAAATAGTCTCAAAAATAAACTGCCCTTTCAAAAATCAAGCAAATGGAAAAGGAAAAATCTACATTCATTTCAAAAGTATAGCTGCCCTCATCTGAAAACTACTTCATCTTAAATTTCCTAATATGATCACGGCTGGCTGCGATTCACCACAGCTTCCAACAGCAGACTGGAGAGTGTCTTTCCAGAATTCCTAGTGTGTTTGCTTCAAGACAAATTATTTGACAAAGCTAGATAATCCACTAAGAATCTTTTTTTAAAGCATTTTATTTATACTTTTTTTTTTTTTTTTTTGAGACAGTGTTGCTCCGTTGCCCAGGCTGGAGTGCAGTGGCGCGATCTCGGCTCACCGGAACCTCCGCCTCCCAGGTTCAAGCTATTCTCTGACTCAGCCTCCCGAGTAGCTGGGATTACAAGCACCCACCACCACGCCCGGCTAATTTTTGTATTTTTAGTAGAGACGGGGTTTCACCATCTTGGCCAGGCTGCTCTTGAACTCCTGACCTCGTGATCCACCTGCCTCGGCCTCTCAAAGTGCTGGGATTACAGGTGAGAGCCACCGCACCCGGCTATACTTCCTAGCTTACTTTTTTGTTACGCATACATATTAAGAACTTTTAAAAGTCCAAATTAAAGAAGCATGCCTAGACATCATTAAAATAGCTATCAATGCCCACTACAATCCTGTAGCTAAAATAGTTTACTTTAGAATGTCAAACTTGATTTTGTAATAGTCAGGACAGGACAGGCTAAACATTTGCTATATTAAAACCATGCATGTGTCCCTAGACCTAGTTCTTTCCTTACGTCTGTTTTTATAAATGCTGGTAATAAACCAGGTCTGATTAATACATAATCATTTTGTGTGATTATGTAACGGCTGTAATTCTAGGTTATCTCTGGTCAACCTTAAGAAAAATGGCAGGCCGGGCACGGTGGCTCAAGCCTGTAATCCCAGCACTTTGGGAGGCTGAGACGGGCGGATCACGAGGTCAGGAGATCGAGACCATCCTGGCTAACACGGTGAAACCCCGTCTCTACTAAAAATACAAAACTAGCCGGAAAGTGGTGGCGTGGCGCCTGTGGTCCCTGCCATCAGAGCTTTCGAGGGCAGGAAAAATGGCGAACCCGGATAGCGAGCCAGGAGCTGATCCGTGCCGGATTTGCACTCCAGCCTTAAGGCAGATCACCCTGCAAGCCCAAAAAGAAAGAAAAGGCGTAATGAGTTTCTGCAAAAGATCAGTGCGACTTGGTGACTTTGTTTAAAGAAGGTATAAACAAAATAAGAAAATTTCATGATTACCAGTTGCTGCTGTCGAATTCGTAACTTTTAAAAAAAGACTTGCCAGGTGCCTGCGCCGAGTCTTGGGTGATTTCGAAGAAGGTGACTACTTGAGGTCAGGAGTTCAAGACCAACCTGGCCAACATGGTGAAATCCTGTCTCTACTAAAAAAACAAAAAGTAGCCGGGCCCGGTGGCTCAAGCCTGTAATCCCAGCACTTTGGGAGGCCAAGACGGGTGGATCACAAGGTCAGGAGATCGAGACCATCCTGGCTAACACGGTGAAACCCCGTCTCTACTAAAAAATTCAAAAAACTAGCTGGGCGAGGTGGCGGGCGCCTGTGGTCCCAGCTACCCGGGAGGCTGAGGCAGGAGAATGGCGTAAACCCGGGAGGCGGAGCTTGCAGTGAGCTGAGATCCGGCCACTGCACTCCAGCCTGGGCGACAGAGCCAGACTCAGTCTCAAAAAAAAAAAAACAAAAAAACAAAAAGTAACTGGATGTGGTGGCACACGACTGTCATCCCGCTACTCGGGAGGATGAGGTAGGAGAATCGCTTGAACCCAGGAGGCAGAGGTTGCAGTGAGCCAAGATCGCGACACTGCACTCCAGCCTGGGCAACAGAGCGCAACTCTGTCTCAAAAGAAAAAAAAAGGTATGTCCAAATCCACATTTTTTTTTTCAAACTCTGCATTTTTCTTTCTTTTTCCTTTTATTTATTTATTTTTTAATGTTTTTGAGACAAAGCCTCACTCTGTCACACAGGCTAGAGTGCAGTGCCACAGTCTCAGCTCATTTCTCAGCTCCCTGAAGCTTCGACCTCCTGGGCTCAAGCAATCTTCCCACCTCAGCCTCACCAATAGGTGGGACCACAAGCATGGGCCACGACGCCCAGTTAATTTTTTTTTTTTTGAGAGAGAGTTTGGCTCTGTCGCTCAGGCTGGAATTCAGTGGCGCAATCTTGGCTCACTGCAAGCTCTGTCTCCTGGGTTCACACCATTCTCCTGTCTCAGCCCCCCAAGTAGCTGGGACTACAGGCATCCGCACCACGCCTGGCTAATTATTTGTATTTTTAGTAGAGACAGGGTTTCACCCTGTTAGCCAGGATAGTCTGGATCTCGTGACTTTGTGATCCGCCCACCTTGGCCTCCCAAAGTGCTGGGATTATAGGCATGAGCCACCGTACCTGGCCTAATTTTTGTATTTTTGTACAGAGGTGGGTTTTCGCCATTTTGCCCAGGTTTGTCCCAAACCCCTGCCCTCAAGTGATCCCCCTACCTCGGCCTCCCAAAGTGCTCAGAATACAGACACGAGCACCTGGCCTGCTTTTGGACTGGTGTGCCAGTTCACACATGCCTGTGATAGCAACTGCGTTCTGAACTGCAAGGATACATTTACCTGTCAGCACCTGAAAACTTCCTCCTCAGTTGAGTCCAATTATCAGCTTCATGTGCCATCTGCCAATCCAGATGAAACTTGGCAAATACAAAGCTGTCCTTTTCCAGGTGACGCTCCCCACCTTCTTTTTCCTCCACCATGTCATTAACAACTGAAAAGCTCCTGCATGATCAGACCTGTGTATCTATCCATCATCAAATCCTACTCCTTTTTCGACACTGGGACCCTCCCGAGGCTGTCCCAGCCCCGCATTTGCTAGCATGCCCTGCAGACATAACCCTTGCTGGACTCTGATGAGCCTTCAGGCCTCCACTCCAGGTGTCATTGTTTTGTCTTCCCTCTGCTCTCAGAGCCTTCTCTGCTAGACGCCTCAGCCGTGCTGGCCCTCTGTCTTAGAAGTGAATGTACTGAGCAGGTCTTAGGGATTTACTAATAATGCTCCTGGGGTCGGATGTGGTAGCTCATGCCTGTGATCCCAATACTTTGAGATCACTTGAGCCCAAGAGTTTGAGACCAACCTGGGCAACAAGGTGAGACCCCAACTCTGCCAAAAAATTCCAGGGATGGTGGTGCACGCCTGTGATCCCAGCTCCTCGGGAGGCTGAGGTGGGAGGATGGCTTAAGCTCAGGTCAAGGCTGAAGTGAGACATGAGGCCACCACTGCACTACAGCCTGGGCAACAGAGCAAGACTCTATCTCAAAAAAATAAAACCCACTATAAACATAATATTATTATCACACTTAAGAAATTGATAATTCCTTAACGTCATCACATATCCAATTGATATTTGAGTTCAATTATTTCATGTCAATGTTTTAAAACTATTTCAATCCGAATCTAAATAAGGTCAACACATGCAATTGGTTTGTATGTCTTTTAAACTCCTTTTAATCTATAGGTTTCTCTTCTCTTTTTTTTTTTCCTTGAATTTTATTTATTACAGAACCCAGACATTGTCCTATATAGAGCCTCCCAGAGTTGGATCTTGCTAGTTTCATCCCCGTGGCCCAGTTTAACACATTTCTCTGTCTTTTCTATTTTATTTTCTTTTTATTCTTGAGAAGGAGTCTCAGTCTGTTGCCCAGGCTGGAGTGCAGTGGCTCCATCTCAGCTCACTGCAACCTCTGCCTCCCAGTTCCAGCGATTCTCCTGCCTCAGCCTCCTGAGTAGCTGGGATTACAGGCGCCTGCCACCATGCCCAGCTAATTTTTATATTTTTAGTAGAGACGGGGTTTCACCCTACTGCTCAGGCTGCTCTCGAACTCCCGACCTCAGGTGATGGACCCGCCTCGGCCTCTCAGAGTGCTGGGATTACAGGCGTGAGCCAACGCACCCAGCCAAATGTCCTTTCTATTTTCAATAAATTAGCAGTCAGATCTAGGGGCTTGATCAGATTTTTTGGTGTGTGTGTGTGTGTGCCGTGTGTGCGTGAACAGCATGTTGATTAGGAGGCACACCCGCTTTGGTTATCTTCTTTTTGTAATCCTTAAGTTGCTCTTTGATGTAGACGTGGTAGCTAATGTTGAAACAAAATTAGTTTGGTTTCAAAACATTTCTTTCAGGAAGAGGTTGTGGTTGATTACTTCTGCGACAGATAGATGAAAGGTTGAGCAATCATCTCTTCACAAACATGGTCACTCTACAATAATTCAAGCACAACAACAAATCCCATATCATCTCCCCCTCTTAACAATGGTGTTTTACTTGATTAGCTTTTAATTGTCACGCACTCTGCATTTTTTCCCTGAGGCATTATTTCTAGAAGGCAGCGAAATATGACCCAATGGCTAATTTGCTTTTAAAAATTAAACAAAACTTAGGCCAGCTGCCATTTAAGAAGGGCTCCGGCACCTCCAGACTCCGTGTGATCGCAGCTGTGCCCGGTGCTCCGCTCGCGGAGGCGCTAAGGCGGCAGGTTTATCTCACTTGAGACCTTTCCTTCCTTTTGCATCTTCTCCGGGCTCCGGGGCAGCAGGCCTCAGGGGCGGGCACTCGCAAGAACGCGGCATCCTGGCTGGTGGCCAAGTCACCAAAACTCAGAACCCAGCGTCCCAGAATTGCTGAGAGCCAGCACCGCACTGCCACCCGGGAGCGCCACGCGCCCTCCACCCAGCGAGGCGGGCGGGCCGCGAGGGGCGGGGCCTCGGGACTCCGCCCACGCCTCCGTCTCCTCCGCGCTCCGCCGCAGTCGGCCGACACCACACGAGTCGGGAAGCCGCCGCAGCCACCTCTGAGGAGACGGCCAGGAGCGAGAGCCGACAGCGAGCCTGCGAGCCACCTCCGCCGCCATGGGGAGCCGCGTGTCGCGGGAAGACTTCGAGTGGGTCTACACCGACCAGCCCCACGCCGACCGGCGCCGGGAGATCCTGGGTGAGGGCCAGCGGGCGCCCCGTTATGTGCGTGCGCGGCCTCCTGGCGCCGGGGCGCGCTCTCCCCTCGCGGGCCCTGCGTGGCCGTGGGCGCCGGAGGCCCGTTAGCAGCCCGCTCCCCGCCGCGTCCCGCCGCCGCTGGGCCGCCAGCCCGCGGGTCAGCGCGGGAGAGGCTGGGCGAGGCACGGGGGAGGGACGGGTCCTCGGGGCCGCGCAGCTCCGACCCTTCCGCGAAGAGGCGCAGGCGCGTCCCCGAGCGCGGGAGTCCCCGTCAGGCCCACGCCGGCCGGTTGGGGCGAAGGGTGTCCCCGGCTGCGCCAGCCTTGGGTTAGATCCTCGCGCTGGAAGATTCCTGTGCCCTCAGATGGGCGCCCTTTCCTCTCCCTCCTCCCCGTCCTCCGGAGCGGGCCGAGGTGAGCGTGTGCCGGCGCCGGGGCTGCCAGAGTGCGGGGCAGGGTGTGGTCCTGGGCATCCCGGGGCCTACCCGTGAGCCTGGCTCACGGTGTCGGGCGCTAGTGGGCAGTACTGGCGGGGGCGGCCGCAGTCCCTGCCTCGGGCCCGGGGAGGGGGCCGGCGACCCTCCCTATGCCCCCTGGGGCTTCTCGGACTGGATGGGCCCTGGTCAGTTCACGCCGCTTGTCCTATTGATCCTCACGGCAAGCCTGGGACGTAAGAACGACGGATTCGTAGACATATTTCATCCATCTCGGTTTTGTGGATGAAAAGACTGAAAATGGAAGACTTGCCAAATAGGGAAAATACGTGGCGTGGCCCGCTGGTCCCCTGACAGCTTATTGAGAGCACTTAACTCTCCAGAGGATTCGGGCCTTCTGTGTTACATAGAGAATGCTCATCTCTCCCAGGTTACTCCTAATATACCAGGGATTGCGTGGAATGCTTTACAAACATTACCCAATTTCATCCTCCTGGTAATTCTACTAGGTATTATCGCTGTTTTAAAAAATGAAATAAGAACGCCTGACTGAATGCTAAAGAGATTCTAATGCGCATTCAGTTGCCTCTTCCAGAGCATGTGTTTGGTTTTTGTTTATTTCTTTGAGACAAGTCTCACTCTGTTGCTCAGGCTGGAGTGCAGTGGCGCGATCTCTCCCCGCTGCAACATCTGCATCCTGGGTTCAAGAGATTCTCCTGCCTCAGCCTCCTGAGTAGCTGGGATTACAGGCGCCCACCACTACGCCTGGCTAACTTTTGTATTTTTTTTTTTTTTTTTTTTTTTAGTAGAGACAGGGTTTCACCGTGTTGACCAGTCTTGTCTCGAACTCCTGACCTCAGGTGATCGATCTGGCCTCCCAAAGTGCTGGGATTACAGGCGTGAACCACTGTGCTCGGCCAGAGCATGAGCTTTCTTTTTCTTTTCTTTTTTTTTTTTTTGAGACAGAGTCTTGCTGTGTCACCCAGGCTGGAGTGCAGTGGCGCGATCTCGGCTCACTGCAATCTCCGCCTCCCGGGTTCACGCCATCCTCCTGCCTCAGCCTCCTGAGTAACTGGGACTACAGGCGCACGCAGCCACGCCCGGCTAATTTTTTGTATTTTTAGTAGAGACAGGGTTTCACCGTTTTAGCCAGGATGGTCTCGAGCTCCTAACCTTGTGATCCACCCACCTCAGCCTCCCAAAGTACTGGGATTATAGGCGTGAGCCACCGTGCCCGGCCGATCACGAGCTTTTTAACCTATACTGTTTCTTCAAAAATTGAGGAAACGGTAGCTCAGGCCTGTAATCCCAGTACTTTGGGAGGCCGAGGTGGGAGGGTTGCTTCAGCCCAGGAGTTGAGACCATGGTCACGGTATCTCAGGCCTGTAATCCCAGCACTTTCGGAGGCCGAGGCGGGAGGATCGCTTCAGCCCAGGAGTTGAGACCATCCTGAGTAACACAGTGAGACCCCCATTTACACGCACGCGCAAAATTTTTTTAAATCGAGGAAACGGTGAGTTGAACATGAGACATTATTCCTTATATACAGTATTTCATTAGATTTTCTTCTCAACATTCATTTGCCCAGTGAAAAGAGAAAGCGAGTAGCTGGGACCACAAGCACATACCACTATGCCCGATTGATTTTTCTGTTTTTTTGTAGAGATGGGTTTCTCCGTGTTGCCCAGGCTGGTCTTGAACTCCTGGGCTCAAGCAGTCCGTCCGCTTTGGCCTCCCAAAGTGCTGAGATTTTAAAGGCGTAAGCCCCTGCACCCGGTAAATTTCGGTTCTTGAATTCCCTTCCTCCTTTCCTTCCTCCTCCCCTACACTCCATTAGAGACAGGGTCTTGCTTTGTTGCTTAAGCTGGAGTGCAGTGGCTGTTCACAGGCATGATGATCACGGCAGCCTGGGCTCAAGTGATGGGCATACCTCAGCCTGCTAGTAGTAATTTGTTTGGCAAATCACTTACACATACTTGATATGAGATAGCATGATACTTTTTTTTTTTTTTTTTGAGACAGAGTCTCATTTTGTCACCCAGGCTGGAGTGCAGTGACCCAATCTCGGCTCACTGCAAACTCTGCCTCCCGGGTTGAAGCAGTTCTGCCTGCCCCAGCCTCACGAGTAGCTGGAATTACAGATGCCCGCCACCACACCTGGCTAAGTTTTTCTATTTTTATTTTTAGTAGAGACACGGTTTTGCCACATTGGCCAGGCTGGTCTCGGAACTTCTGACCTGTGATGATCTGCCTGCCATGGCCTCCCAAAGTGCTGGGATTGCAGGCATGAGCCACCCTGCCAGGCCACATATGATACATTTTATCAATGCCTTATCTACATGTTACATAGGAATAATCTGGTGCCTACCTGTGTAAAAACCAACTCTGGAATACTGAAGCTGAGCTATTTAATATTCTGAAAATCAGGACGGGTGTGGTGGCTTTTGCCTGTAATCCCAGCGCTTTGAGAAGCTGAGGCAAGATGATCTCTTGAGGCCAGTTCAGAACAGCCCCATCTCCATGAAAAATTTAAAAATTAGCTAGGCGTGATGCCTGTGTTGTGCTACTCAGAAGGCTGAGGCGAGAGGAACACTTGAACTCAGGAGTTTGAGACCAACCTGGGCAACATGGTGAAACCTTTCCCTCTCTCTAAAAAAAAAAAAAAAAAAAATTTAATTAGTGGGGCATGGTGGCATGTGCCTGTGGTCCCAGCTACTCAAAAGGCTGAGGTGGGAGGATCACTTGAGCTGGGGAAGTAGAGGCTGCAGTGAGCCGTGATTGCCTCACTGCATTCCAGCCTGGGCAAAAGAGTGAGACTGTCTCAAAAAAAAAAAAAAAAAAAGAAATGAAGGAAGTAAGAAGGTGCTGATTAATACCTCACACTGAGCCTTTTTTCCTCCACAAACTTATCACTGAACCATTTCACTTGGAAAGTAAAAGGACTACGTATTTCTCAATGAAAGTACGTTTTCCATGCAGGTGTAAATACCAGTGTTCTCTTTCAGGGTGGGAGATGGAATAACCTGTAGAAAGAGAAGAATCTTTAGATTTGTTTAAATTATACACAAATGATAAGAGATCTTTCTGAAAGTGTTCAGTTTTTTGGCAGGGGAGGGAAGGGGCCTGATAGAACAACCAACATTTGTACACTTTAAGTTTACATTTAGAGTTCACATTAAAAGTTCATTTATAAGGTATCTCTTTGAAATTAGTGAGGATGAGCTGGACTGGGTGGCTCATGGCTGTAATCCCAGTCCTTGGGTGGCTGAGGCGGGCAGGTCACCTGAGGTAAGGAGTTCAAAACCAGCCTGGCCAACATGGTGAAACCCCGTCTCTACTAAAAATAGAAAAATTAGCTGGGCGTGGTGGCAGGCGCCTATAATCCCAGCTACTGGGAAGGCTGAGGCAGGAGAATTGCCTGAACCCAGGAGGCAGAGGTTGCAGTGAGCTGAGATTGCACCATTGCACTCCAGCCTGGGCAACAGAGTGAGACTCCATCTGAAAAAAAAGAATAAATCGGCCGGGCGCGGTGGCTCAAGCCTGTAATCCCAGCACTTTGGGAGGCCGAGACGGGCGGATCACGAGGTCAGGAGATCGAGACCATCCTGGCTAACACGGTGAAACCCCGTCTCTACTAAAAAGTACAAAAAACTAGCCGGGCGAGGTGGCGAGCGCCTGTAGTCCCAGCTACTCGGGAGGCTGAGGCAGGAGAATGGCGTGGACCCGGGAGGCGGAGCTTGCAGTGAGCAGAGATCCGGCCACCGCACTCTAGCCTGGGTGACAGAGCGAGACTCCGTCTCAAAAAAAAAAAAAAAAAGAATAAATCACAAGAAATGCTTCCTTCACTGCTGTACTTTCTCAGTGATACAGTTTTTTAATGTTTTATTTTTTGAGACAGAGTCTCACTGTGTTGCCCAGGCTGGAGTACAGCCTAAATTCTTGGGCTCAAGTGATGCTCCCACTTCAGCGCCCCAAGTAGCTGGGACTACAGGCTTGTGCCACCTCACCTCAGCTAATGTTTTTTTATTTTTGGTAGAAACAGTCTCTGTTGCCCATGCTGGTCTCGAACACCAGGCCTCAGGCAGTCTTCATGCCTCAGCCTCCCAAAGTGCTGGGATTAATGGTGTGAGCCACAGCCGCTGGCCAATAGCTTTGTTGAGATTATAATTCAACTATCATGATTTATTCATTTAAAGTGTACAGTTCAGTATTTTTTTAGTATATTCACAGAGTTATGCAGCTGTCACCACCATGTAACTTTAGAACATTTCATCATCACAAAAAGAAACCCTATACTCATTAGCAGTCCCTCATATCCCCTACTTCTACCTAGATAACCACTAATTTACTTTGTGGTCTATAGATTTCCTGATTCTGGACATTTCATATACATGAAATCATAAAATATATGATCTTTTATGATTGGCTTTCACTTAGCATAATATAAAATTTTTTAATTTTTAATTTTTTTTTTTTTTTTTTTGTAGAGACAGGGTCCTGTTATGTTGCCCAGGCTGATCTTGAATTCCTGGGCTCAACCAATCCTCCTGCCTTGGCCTCTCAGAGTGCTGGCATTATAGGTGTGAGCCACTGCACCCAGCCATTAGCATAAGATTTTAGCTGGGCACAGTGACATGCTCCTGTAGTCCCAGCTACTATGGTGACTAAGGCAGGAGGATCACTTGAGTCCAGGAGTTTGAGGCTGTAGTGAGCTATGATGGCACCACTGTACTTCAGCCTGAGTGACAGAGGTAGACCCTGTTCCTAAATATAAATATTTTAAGGTTCATTCATGTTGTAGCACGTGTCAGTGTGTCATTCCTTTTTGTGGCTGAATAATATTCCTTTGTATGGATATACCAGGTGTTCAACATTTTGAGGAACTGCTCTACAGTTTTCCAAAGCAGCTGCACCATTTTACATTCCCACCAGCAAAGTATGAGGGTTCTAATTTCTCCACATCCTTGTTTTTACCTACTTTTTTTTTATTATAGTCATCCTAGTGAGTGTGAAGTGGTATCTGTGGTTTCAGTTTGCACTTTCCTAATGACTAACGATGTTGAGCATCTTTCATGTGTTTCTTGACTGTTTTCATATCTTTTGGAGAAATGTCTTTTGAGATCCTTCGCCCATTTTTTAATTGGATTATTAGTTGTAAGAGTTCTTCATATATTCTGGATATAGGTCCCTTATGAGATACATGATTTGCAAACATAACCCCGCTTCTGTGGATTATCTTTTCACTTTCTTGACAGTATCATTTGCAACAGAAGAGTTTTTGATGTAGTCCAATTTCTCTGTTTTCTTTTGTCACTTGTACTTGTTATAGTATCTAAGGAACCACAAAGGCCATGGAGATTTATTTCTGTTTTCTTATCAGAGTTTTATAGTTTTCTTATAAATTTGGGTCTGTGATCTGTTTTGAGTTCATTTTTGTGTGTGGTGTGAGGTAGGGGTCCGAATCCATTCTTTTGCCTGTTGCTAACAAGTTGTTGTGGCACCATTTGTTGAAAGGACTGTTCTTTCCCTGATTATATTGGCAGCCTGTAGTATTGGTTTTTATATACTATTACAACTTTGGAAAATTCAGTACAGAATTACTTGGAGCATGTTGATTTGTCTGAGAGAACTGTGAATACCAGTTTCATGATTTTAGGGTAACTACAAAATGCATATTATATTCTATCCTTTGTCAGATGTGTTAATTTAATTGTTTTATATAAGGTAAGAATGCTGTACTTCTGTCTAAACACAGAAATAACACACATTTTAATACAAAAAATGTGGAACTTCTAAAAGTTTGAGGCTAATTTTTCCTGCATAAATTCGCAAATGTTTGTGACATATTTCGTAACTTTACTAGTAGAAGAATCCTTCCCTGTGTTATTAGTATTAACTAAAGTATCTAGTAAAGGGAATATTATTTGCAGAACAAATTTAATGTGTTAGTTTAATGGGTGTTAATTTAATTATAATTGCTGAACTATTATATACTTTTCTTAGTTCCTGTTTTTTTGTTTTTTCTTTACAGCAAAGTATCCAGAGATAAAGTCCTTGATGAAACCTGATCCCAATTTGATATGGATTATAATTATGATGTTTCTCACCCAGTTGGCTGCATTTTACATAGTAAAAGACTTGGACTGGAAATGGGTCATATTTGGGGCCTATGTGTTTGGCAGTTGCATTAACCACTCAATGACTCTGGCTATTCATGAGATTTCCCACAATGCTGCCTTTGGCAACTGCAAAGCAATGTGGAATCGCTGGTTTGGAATGTTTGCTAATCTTCCTATTGGGATTCCATATTCAATTTCCTTTAAGAGATATCACATGGATCATCACCGGTACCTTGGAGCTGATGGCGTCGATGTAGATATTCCTACCGATTTTGAGGGCTGGTTCTTCTGTACCACTTTCAGAAAGTTTATATGGGTTATTCTTCAGCCTCTCTTCTATGCCTTTCGACCTCTGTTCATCAACCCCAAACCAATTACTTATTTGGAAGTTATCAATATCGTGGCCCAGGTCACATTTGACATTTTAATTTATTACTTTTTGGGAATTAAATCCTTAGTCTACATGTTGGCAGCATCTTTACTTGGCCTGGGTTTGCACCCGATTTCTGGACATTTTATAGCTGAGCATTACATGTTCTTAAAGGGTCACGAAACTTACTCATATTATGGGCCTCTGAATTTATTTACCTTCAATGTAGGTTATCATAATGAACATCATGACTTCCCCAACATTCCTGGAAAAAGCCTTCCACTGGTAAGTAAAGGATTTGATACATATTCTAATTTCGTTTTTTTGTTTGTTTTTTGAGACTGTGTCTCACTCAGTCACCCAGGCTGGAGTGCAGTGGCACGGTCTCGGCTTACTGTGACCTCCACCTCCCAGGTTCAAGTGATTCTCATGCCTCAGTCTCCCAGGTAGTTGGGATTACAGGCGCATGCCACCATGTCCAGCTGATTTTTGTATTTTTAGTAGAGATGGGGTTTCATCATGTTGGCCAGGCTAGTATTTTGTCAGTCCAAGCTGCTCATTAAAAAAAAAAAAAAAAAAAAGGCAAGAATATAAATACTGCATCTTCCAGCCTAATTTTACAAAGGGTTCACTCTTGGGTCCTTAAGCTTAGTGGTTACACTTAGGATTTATTTTTAATTTTTTTTTTTTAGAGACAGGGTCTTGCCCTGTCACCTAGGCTAGAGTGCAGTGGTGCGATAGCTCACTGCAGCCTCAACTCCTGGGTTCAAGCGATCCTCCCACCTCAGCCTCCTGAGTAGGCAGGACTATAGGCACGTGCCACTGTGCCTGGCTAATTTTTTTATTTTTTGTAGAGGCAGAGTCTTGCTATGTTGCTCAGGCTGGTCTCAAACTCCTGGATTCAAGTGATCCTCCTGCCTCAGCCTCCCAAGTAGCTAGGACTACAGGCACATGCTATGACAGGCTAATTTTTAAAATAATTTCTTTTAATCCTCCAAATGGTTTATTTAAATTTTTAAACGTTTTTGTAGAGATGGGGTTTCCTGGATGGGTGCAGTGGCTCACACCTGTAATCCCAGCACTTTGGGAGGCCTTGGTGAGTGGATCATCTGAGGTCAGGAGTTCGAGACCAACCTGGCCAACATAGTGAAACCCCGTCTCTACTAAAAATACAAAAAAATCAGTTGGGCATGGTGGCGGGCGCCTATATATAATTGGGAGGCTGAGGCGGAAGAATCGCTTGAACCCAGGCAGCAGAGGTTGCAGTGAGCCAAGATCGTGCCACTGCGCTCCAGCCTGGGTGACAGAGCGAAACTCCATCTCAAAAAAAAAAAGAGAGATGGGGTTTCCCTGTGTTGCCCAGGCTGGTCTCAAATTCCTGGGCTCAAGTGATTCTCCTGCCTTCCAAAATGCTGGGATTATACGTACGAGCCACTGTGCCCATCCAGATAGTTATTTAACTTGAGATGTAGAGACATTTTTAACTTGAGATGGCAGAATTGCATACTTGATAAAGCTTGCCTTTTTTTTTTTTTTTTGAGGTGGAATCTGTCACCCAGGCTGGAGTGCAGTGGCATAATCTCAGCTCACTGCAGCCTCGACCTCCCGGGTTCATGCAATTCTCCTGTCTCAGTCTCCTGAGTTGCTGGGACTGCAGGCGCATGCCACCATGTCTGGCTAATTTTTTTGTTATTTTTAGTAGAGATGGGGGTTTCACCATATTGGTCAGGCTGGTCTTGAACTCTTGACCTCAGGTGATTCACCCGCCTTGGCTTCCCAAAGTCCTGGGATTACAGTTGTGAGCCACCACACCCAGCCAACTGCTTAATTTCTATCTAATTAGCATGCCACAATTTATTTGTAAGTATTTGTAAGTTCCTGGATGGCAGGGATCAGATGTTGCCTTTATATTCTACGGTGTCATCCATGCAGTACATTCTTTAATAATATCAAGTTAATCTAATTGCATGTATTCGTTGTTAATTTTACAAATAAGCCAGGAATTTAGTCCCTTGGAACGTGATGGAAGAGAGTCCTAGAGGGTCGAGTGTATTCAACTGCTGCTGAAATGTAGACTGCTTTTTGTTTAGAATTCCCTCTGCTGCTGCTGCTGCTGCTTTTATTTTTTAAGAGAGAGGAGGGAGGCAGGTCTCATGGTTTCCCTTCTCAGTGTTTGTATCAACCATTCATCAGTCATCTTTGAAAGAACCCAGTAATACTCATTTTTCATCTTGCTGTATTTTTTTCCCTTCTAGGTGAGGAAAATAGCAGCTGAATACTATGACAACCTCCCCCACTACAATTCCTGGATAAAAGTACTGTATGATTTTGTGATGGATGATACAATAAGTCCCTACTCAAGAATGAAGAGGCACCAAAAAGGAGAGATGGTGCTGGAGTAGATATCATTAGTGCCAAAGGGATTCCTCTCCAAAACTTTAGATGATAAAGTGGAAGTTTTGCATTATTAAACTTGAGACCAGGGATACTTAGAAGCTCCCCTGGCACAATTTCAGAGTAAGAGGTCAGTGATATCAAGAAGTAAATCTGGCTTTTCAACAGTCAGCCTGACTCTGTACTGCTCGGCTTCACTCACAGAAAACTTGTGACTTGTGTATTATCGTCATTGAGAATGTTTCACTCATGTCTGTCATTTTATAAGCATATCATTTTAAAAGCTTTTAAAAAGGTATTTTGCTGGGCATGGTGACTCATGCCTGTAATCCCAGCACTTTGGGAGGCCAAGGTGGGTGGATCACCTGAGGTCAGGAGTTCGAGACCAGCCTGGCCAACATGGTGAAACCCTGTCTCTACTAAAAATGCAAAAATTAGCCGGGCATGGCAGCACATGCCTGTAATCCCAGCTACATGGGAGGCTGAGGTGGGAGAATTGCTTGAACCCAGGAGGTGAAGGCAGAGGCTGCAGTGAGCCAAGATTGTGCCACTGCACTCCAGCCTGGGCAACAGAGCAAGACCCCATCTCAAAAATAAATATATAAAATAAAAAGCTATTTCTAGTTTATTTCACTATAAAGTTTTGCTTTATTAAAAAGTTAATAAACAGCTATTAATCACAGTGTGTTAGTATTTGTTACATTTTTGTATTTCACTATCTGTATTACATTTTTGTATTTCACTATCTTTATAATATGGTAACCAGGGTACTGGGGGAACTTTAAAATTTCATCTCAAAAATAATTTTTAAAAAGCCTGAGATATGATATAGCATAAAAGATTGGATGAAAATATATTTCACCGTAAGGTGAATTGCTCGTTTAAAAATTTTAGCTATCATATATGAGACTCGAATTAGACACTGTTGAATCCTGTACAGCCTTACTCATAAATAAAGTACTTACTGAATTTCCACCGTTCAACTTCGTGTTTCAGATGTGTTGACTCTCACATTAGAAACTGCTCAATTGATAAAGACTTTCATGTTATTTCACTGCAGTGGGAACTGGCTGTGGTCTGATGGTAGATCGTGGGTCTCAGGTAGCTGGTAGCATGGGCTGTTAGGTCAGCAGTCTTGCTTGCCTCAAATACGTCACTTGGATAAATTTAGTGTAATACGTTGAATTATTTTAAAAATACATCTGGGTGTGGTGGTTCACACCTGTATTCCATACTTTGGAAAGCTGAGGCAGGAGGATCGATCGTTTGAGACCAGCCTGGGCAATATAGTGAGACCCTTTTTTTTTTTTTTTTGGAGATGGAGTCTTGCTGTATTGCCCAGGCTGGAGTGCAGTGGCACGATCATGGCTCACCACAACCTCTGCCTTGTGGGTTCAAGCGATTTTCCTGACTCAGCCTCCCAAGTAGCTGGGATCACAGGCGTGCACAACCATGCCCAGCTAATTTTTTTTTTTTTTTTTTTTGGTATTTTTAGTAGAGACAGGTTTTCACTGTGTTGGCCAGCCTGGTCTCGAACTCCTGATCTCAGGTGATCTGCCTGCCTTGGCCTTCCAAAATGCTGGGATTACAGGCATGAGCCACTGCATCTGATTTTCAAAAAATTAGAGTAGTGTAGTGGTATGCACCTGTAGTCCCAGCTACTCGGGAGGCTGAGATTGAGACTACAGTGAGCCATGATCCCACTGCTACACTCCAGCTTGGGTGACAAACACCCTCTTTAAAAAAAAAGAAAAAAAGTTGACTATGTTGCAGTTTCATAAAGAATAAAACAACACCTAGACTGCTGAGGGTGGGGTGAGGAGTAGAATCCTCTGTGGGACTGCCAGACCTGCCTCACAGACCTCATTTCATCCCCAAAATACTTTGCTTTCCCTTTCTGACCCTCTTGCCTAGGAAAATTCATAGTATCTTCTAATCTGTTGCCCAAGTATCTTCTAATCTGTTGCCCAAAGAACAATCAGAGTGACAGTAGAACCAACTTTACAATTAAGATTTTATTCAGTCACTAAAAAAGTATCTGCAAAACATACCCCTGGATTTGATGCTGGATCATAGAGATCATGTACTCCCATCAAGCCTATAGAACTCTAGCCAATGGCGCCGCTTGTGGTGGCTGTAATCCCAGCACTTTGGGAGGCTGAGGCAGGTGGATCACGAGGTCAGGAGTTCAAGACTAGCCTGACCAATATAGTGAAACCCTGTTTCTACTAAAAAAAAAAAAAAAAAAAAGCTGGGCGCGGTGGCTCAATCCAGCACTTTGAAGCCGAGATGGAAGCGGACACGAGGTCGGGGAGATTGTTATCATCTGAAGGAACACGAAACCCCGCCCACTAAGAATACAAAAAAACACGAAGTCGGCGGTGTATGGCGCTTGCAGTCCTTGTTGAGGTAGGAGAATGGCGGAACTCCAGGGAGGCGCAAGCCAGGTGAGTCGAAAGACGCTCATCGCAATCTTTCTGGCGCAGAGCAAGACTCTGGTCTCAAAAAACAATGGATCGAAAGGGCAGATGGGGAGCCAGAATAATTGGGACGCCTGCTACAAAGACTGAAACTTCCATTCAGGAAAGAAGGGCTATACGTACTACAGGCTCGCTCAATGACAATACCTGGCTAATTTTGTATTTTAGTAGAGATGGGGTTTCAAATCGTGTTAGCCATTGTGGGTGGTGTTGATCACCTGACCTCACGATCCGCCTCGCCTCGGCTCCCCGGCGTGCTGGGATTACAGGTGGAGCCACAAGGCACGGCTGGAGTTTCACTTTCTTTTTTTTTTTTTTTTTTGAGATAGAGTCTCGCTCTGTCACCCAGGCTGAGTGCAGTGGCTGATCTTGGCTCACTGCAAGCTCCACCTCCCGGTTCTATCTCCTGCCTCAGCCTCCTGAGTAGCTGGGACTACAGGCGCCGCCACCACGCCTGGCTAATTTTTTGTATTTTTAGTACAGACGGGGTTTCACCGTGTTAGCCAGGATGGTCTCTATCTCCTGACCTCGTGATCCGTCCGCCTTGGCCTCCCAAAGTGCTGGGATTAGAGGCGTGAGCCACCGCGCCCGGCCAGAGTTTCGCCTCTTGAACCCAGGAGGGGGAGGTTGCAGTGAACTGAAATTGCGCGCCCTTGCACTCCAGCCTGGGTGGCAGAGCGAGACCCTGTCTCAGACAGTCCTGAAAAAATCACTCAGTAGCTTTGCATGAGTTCTCCCTTCTGTGTAAACTCCTTTCTCCGTTTCTCTTCTGGTTCAAAGAAAGCTTCACACCTTCAAGGCTCACACCAGCCTTCTGTTACCCACCCCCGTCCCCAGCGGTCAAGTGTCAATGTTTTTGACTTTGAGAACCAATGATTCATGGCCCTAACCATACCATTGTGTAAGTAGACACTGTTTCTCCATAAGTTGTAACTCCTTAAGGGCAGGACACATCTTTTATTTCTGTTTCCCAAACCTAGCATGCTGTTTGACTTAAAGTAAGTGCTTGATAAATGGAGAGAGACCAGGTCCTTGAACTTGAGAAGGTTTTTCTAAAACAAAAACACAGCCAAAGACAGAGGGCACTTGTATAATCTTTAGGTGAAAGTATGTTTGGCCGGGCGCGGTGGCTCAAGCCTGTAATCCCAGCACTTTGGGAGGCCGAGACGGGCGGATCACGAGGTCAGGAGATCGAGACCATTCTGGCTAACATAGCGAAACCCCTACTCTACTAAAAAATACAAAAAACTAGCCGGGCGAGGTGGCGGGCGCCTGTAGTCCCAGCTACTCGGGAGGCTGAGGCAGGAGAATGGCGTAAACCCCGGGAGGCGGAGCTTGCAGTGAGCTGAGATCCGGCCACTGCGCTCCAGCGCCAGCGACAGAGTGAGACTCTGTCTCAAAAAAAAAAAAAAAAAAAAAAGAAAGTATGTTTTACTAAACATAATGGACATTCGGTGAGAATCCTTCCTTTTCCCTGAGCCTTGTACCAAGTGTTTTACGTGAACTATTGTACTTTTTTGTTGTTTCTTTTTTGTTGTTTTTTTGAGACAGTCTTACTCTGTGGCCCAGGCTGGAGTGCAGTGATGTAATCTCAGCTCACTGCAACCTCCACCTCCCAGGGTCAAGCAATCCTCTCACATCAGCCTCCCAAGGAGCTGGGACTCACTATAGGTGTACACCACCACACCTAGCTAATTTTTGTATTTTTTGTAGAGATAGGGTTTTGCTATGTTGGCCAGGCTGGTCTCAAACTCCTGAGCTCAAGTGATCCAACCGCCTCAGCCTCCCAAAGTGCCGGGATTACAGGTATGAACCACAATTTATTTAAGTCTCAACATTTATATGCTATAAGTAGTACTATTAATATCTTCATTTTGTAGATGACAGAAAAGGCTTAGAGAGATTAAGTAACTGGCCGAAGGTCACACTTAGTAAACTGCAGAAACTGAACCTGAAAGGCAGACTATGTGGACTCCAGACCCAAAACCCTTAACCACACTCCATTTGGCTTACATTATTAGCCTAGTCCTGAAACAGTAATGAGAATGAAAAACACATGTTTCTACTACTACACACATACTCTACTGCTTCATTAACCATTTCCTGTTTGCCAGCATTTTGGCTAGATCTCCGTGTTTTTCCAACTCTTGAACCTAAAATTCAAGTATGAAACATTAATATTTAAATCCATAACAAAAAATGCATTTATGTATTCATTTATTCATTCTACAGATGCTTTTGGCAGGCTTGCAGTAGGCAGTGAGGATACAAAGATAAAATGTGCCCCCAAATTAAGGAGCTAATGCTCTAGTGCTGGGAGGTACATGTTAAGAAAGGACTTAACATAAAACAGGAGAATCAGGATGTGGCTGGGACTGAGTGGAGGGCACACATTGCTATTGCTGATCTGGGTGAGTGCTCTGCCAGGCTGTACGTGCACATATTGTGCTAATCCAGGGAAGCCTGGGAAGGTAGGTATTGTCTCCTACACTTTCCGCATGAAGAAACAGGGTTAGCCAAGTAACTAACCTGAGGTCACACAACATGGGCCAGGGCCTGAAGCTATGTGTGTTAAAGCCAATGCTTTCTGCTATTCCTCTTGGAAGCGCTTTGGACAAGTTCATGTGTTTCTTGTTAGGAAAATCTTCCAGAAACCTTAGCCATTTGGAAGGAAGCAAGAATAGTTTGATGACCTGGGCTAGGAAGGCTCTGAAAAACTGTACCCTTGGAAATCCAAGAACATTATTATTATTATTATTATTTTGAAACAGGGTCTGGCTTTGTCACCCAGGCTGAAGTGCTGTGGTGAGATCACGTCTCACTGCAGCCTTGACTGCCTCGGCTCAAGCGATCCCCCCATTTCAGCCTCGAGTAGCTTGGACCACAGGCGTGCACCACCACACCTGACTTTTCTTTTTTTCTTTTTTTTTTTTTTTTTTTTTTTTCTGAGATAGAGTCTGCTTCTGTCACCCAGGCTGGAGTGCAGTGGTGTGATCTCGGCTCACTGCAACCTCCACCTCCCGGGTTCAAGCGATTCTCCTGCCTCAGCCTTCCCAGTAGCTGGGACTACAGGCACCCACCACTATGCCCAGCTAATTTTTTATTTTTTTGTATTTTTAGTAGAGATAGGGTTTCACCATGTTGGTCAGGCTGTTCTCGAACTCCTGACCTTGTGATCCACCTGCCTTGGCCTCCCAAAGTGCTGGGATTACAGGCGTGAGCCACCGCACCCGGCCCCTATTTTTATTTTGTATAGGGACAGAGTCTCACTATGTTCCCCAGGCTGGTCTTAAACTCAAGTGGTCCTCCTGTCTCCGCCTCCCAATGTGTTGGGATCACAGGCGTGAGCCACTGCCTCCAGCCCCAGGAGCATCATTAATAAATCCCTAAGACCTGCTCAGTACATTCACTTCTGAGACAGAGGGCCAGCATGACCGAGGCACCTGGCAGAGGAGGCTCTGAGAGCAGAGGGGAGACAAAACAGTGACACCTGGAGTGGAGGCCTAAAGGCTCATCAGAGCCCAGCAAGGGTCATGTCTGCAGGGCATGCTAGCAAATGCGGGGCTGGGACAGCCTCGGGAGGGTCCCAGTGTCGAAAAAGGAGTAGGATTTGATGATGGATAGATACACAGGTCTGATCATGCAGGAGCTTTTCAGTTGTTAATGACATGGTGGAGGAAAAAGAAGGTGGGGAGCGTCACCTGGAAAAGGACAGCTTTGTATTTGCCAAGTTTCATCTGGATTGGCAGATGGCACATGAAGCTGATAATTGGACTCAACTGAGGAGGAAGTTTTCAGGTGCTGACAGGTAAATGCATCCCTGCAGTTCAGAACGTAGTTTCTGGCATGTGTGAACTGGCACACCAGTCCAAAAGCAGGCCAGGTGCGGAGGCTCACATCTGTAGTCTCAGCTATTTGGGAAACAGATAGGAGGATTGCTTGAGCCCAGGGGTTTGGGACAAGCCTGGGCAAAATGGCGAAAACCCACCTCTCTAAAAAATACAAAAATTGGCCACACACGGTGGCTCAAGCCTGTAATCTCAGCACTTTTGGAGGCTGAGGCAGGTGGATCACCTGAGGTCAGGAGTTTGAGACAAGCCTAGCCAACATGGCGAAACCCCATCTCTACCAAAAATACAAAAATTAGGTAGGTGTGATGGCGCACACCTGTAATCTCAGCTACTTGGGAGGCTGAGGCAGGAGAATCACTTGAACCTGGGAGGTGGAGGTTGCAGTGAGCAAAGATCATGCCACTGCACTCTAGCCTGGGCAACAAGAAAAAAAAATTAGCCAGGTGTGGTGGCATGCACCTGTGATTCCAGCTACTTGGGAGGCTGAGGTGGGAGGGTCCCTTGAGCCCAAGAGATACAGACTGCAGTGAGCCGAGATGATGCCACTGCCCTCCAGTCTGGTTGATAGAGCAAGACCTTGTCTCAAAAACAAAAATAAAAAGCAAGGGTGAGGACAGTGTCCTGGGGAGTTCTCTGTAACACTGGCTGCGTGGGAGTGTTTGAACAGACAGCACCCTCTGGGAAGAAAGGTGAAACCCAAAGAAACATAAGCTGCTTTTTTATGGAGTCAAGAGTGGATCTCCCGGTTACTAGGTACACATCCCTGTATTAGTAATCCCTGGGAAAGAAATACAATAGATACCTTGTGGAAAAGGCCTGGAGGAATTGAGCTGCCCTCAATGTTGCATTCTAAATCCTTGCAGGTTAGCAATTTGCTAACCCAAGGAAGGCCTGTAGAATTTCCCTCCCCTATTACCAAGGGCTGCTCTCACAGTCTTCAGGGAGGGGCCAGTGACACCCAGAATAGCCATTCGTTTCTCTACTTGGTGGTTTAAGCCTTACATTCCCCTCCCATTAGGTAGCTGAGAGAGATATATTTTTTTGGCACAAGGGGTTGTCCCATTCCCTTCTCACTTTGAACTGTAGTCTCCACTCCTTAGCCACCATAAACACAGGTTAAGAAATCTGCTTTTCGGCCGGGCGCGGTGGCTCAAGCCTGTAATCCCAGCACTTTGGGAGGCCGAGACGGGCGGATCACGAGGTCAGGAGTTCGAGACCATCCTGGCTAACACGGTGAAACCCCGTCTCCACTAAAAAATACAAAAAACTAGCCGGGCGAGGTGGTGGGCGCCTGTAGTCCCAGCTACTCGGGAGGCTGAGGCAGGAGAATGGCGTAAAAACCCGGGAGGCGGAGCTTGCAATGAGCTGAGATCCGGCCACTGCACTCTAGCCTGGGTGACACAGCGAGACTCCTTCTCAAAAAAAAAAAAAAAAAAAAAAAAGAAATCTGCTTTTCCCCTCTATGCTTGCTGTCAAATAGGCTAGAAAGTGTAGAAAGTGGGTTCTTTAAAGGCCGGGCGTGGTGGCTCACGCTTATAATCCCAGCACTTTGGGACGCCGAGGCAGGTGGATCACTTAAGCCCAGGAGTTCGAGACTAGCCTGGTCAACATGGTGAAACCCTGTCTCTACTAAAAATACAAAAATTAGACAGATGTGGTGGTGGGAGCATGTAATCCCAGCTACTCGGGAGGCTGAGACAGGAGAATCACTTGAACCCGGGAGGCAGAGGTTGCAGTGAGCCAAGATCACACCATTGCACTACAGCTTGGGTGACAGGAGAAAAATTCTGTCTCAAAAAAAAAAAAAGAAAGGTTGTTTTTTTTTTTTTGAGACCTGTCTTGGTGGTGTGCACCTGTCATCCCAGCTACTCGGGAGGCTGAAGTGCAAGAATCGCTTGACCCCGGGAGGCAGAGGTTGCAGTGAGCAGAGATTGCACCACTACTACACCCCAGCCTGGGTGACAGTGAGACTCCATCCCCCACAACAACAACAACGAAAAGGATCAGAGACAAGTGTAAGCAAATATTAGGAAAATGACACTCCCCATTTTAATCAAAACATGATCTCCCTGTAATGCACACAGTGTAAAGTAGATAATCTTATCCTCATTTTAGGGACGAGGAAACTGAGAATCACAGATGTTAGGTAACTTGCATCAAGTTGGCCAGCTCGATCTCTGAGTAGTGGCAGAACCAGAACCCGATCTGAGCCAGCCTCACTCTAAGCCCCAGCCCTTGCCACAACCCCACCACCCATCAATTACATATCCACAAAAAACCTGTCTGGTCACGTATGAAATGAGGGATTGGAGCCATCCAGTTGGGACTCCTGGAGTCTGAATGCCCCACCACAGACAGCAGTGATCAGAAAGAGACTCTTCTCTGGGGAGGGCTAGGCCCCATCCACTCCCCAGTCAGCTCCCCACATTCCAGGGAGATGCAGTGAGCTCTTCTCTGCCAGGGAAGAGAGTAACATTGCTCCAGACCCGTTTGCACCTGACTGCTCTAAAGGTTACCTTGGCTCTGGAAAACTTCGTTGAGTAAATTAATAACATAAGCAAGGCTGTAGGAAGAACTTTCACCTACCTCACAGAATTCTATACTAAGAGGCCAAACTGTTTTTGAGAACCAAAGGACAATGTATACAACGAGCCTGCTTATTCCTACAGAATCCTAACTGGGGGCTGATGAGATTGATGCCAAGTGCCAGGGCCTGTGTTCATCTCTTTATGGACTGTTTAATCCTTACATTGGTATTATCCTCATTTTGCAGTCAAGAAAATAAACTAGTAGGAAGGAATAAGTAACTCGTCTAAAGTCATACAGCCAAAATTTTCACCCAGTGTCTACGTTCAAAGTCCATGACATTTCATTTTTCTTTTTTTTTTTTAAATTAAAAAGAGGCTGGGCCAGGCATGGTGGCTCATGCCTGCAATCCCAGCACTTTGGGAGGCCAAGGTGAGTGGATCGCTTGAGGTCAGGAGTTCGAGACCAGCCTGGCCAACACGGTGAAACCCCGTCTCTAGTAAAAATACAAAAAATTAGCTGGGTGTGGTAGACCGCACCTGTAATCCCAGCTACTCGGGAGGCTGAGGCAGGAGAATCGCTTGAACCTGGTAGGAGGAGGTTGCAGGGAGCCGAGATTGCGCCACCGCACTCCAGCCTGGGCGACAGAGGGAGACTCGGTCTTAGACAAACAAACAAAAAGAGACTGGGTCCAGGTCTCACTATGTTGCCCAGACTGTTCTTGAACTCTTGTTGTTGTTATTGAGACAGAGTTTCCTTTAGCTCTCATTGCCCAGGCTGGAGTGCAGTGGTACGATCTTGGCTCACTGCAACCTCTGCCTCCCAGGTTCAAGCAATTCTCCTCCCTCAGCCTCCCGAGTAGCTGGGATTACAGGCATGCACCACCACACCTGGCTAATTTTTATATTTTTAGTAGAGATGGGGTTTCACCATGTTGATTAGGCTGGTCTCGAACTCCTGACCTCAAGTGATCTACCCACCTTGGCCTCCCAAAGTGCTGGGATTACAGGTGTGAGCCACCACACCCAGCCAAGAGAAAGGCCTTGAACTCTTAAATTCTTCACCTCAAGCAATCCTCCCATCTCAGTCTCTCAAAGTGCTGGGATTACAGGAGTGAGCCACTACACCTGGCCAATATTTGTATTTCTTTTTTTTCTTTTCTTTTTTTTTTTTTTTTGAGATGGAGTCTCACTCAGTAGCCCAGGCTGGAGTGCAATGGTGTGATCTCTGCTCATTGCAGCCTCCACCTCCTGGGTTCAAGTGATTCTCCCACCTCAGCCTCCCGAGTAACTGGGGCTACAGGTGCCCACCACCACGCCTGGCTAGAGATGGGGATTCATGACGTTGGCCAGGTTGGTCTTGAACTCCTGACCTCGGGTGATCTGCCCACCTCAGCCTCCCAAAGTGCTGGGATTACAGGCATGAACCACTATGCCCGGCCCCAAATTTGCATTTCTTAAAAAGGATTTTTCAATGATAATTTTCCTCAAATTCAGAGCCCCCTTTCTACTAAGTCTAACCGATGGGTTTTTCTAATGATAACATGAACTCTCCCACTGCCAGGAACACAGGCGCAGGCCAAGCAGTGGCTCTCAGGGAGGGTGTGGGTGTGGGGTTGGGGGATGGGCAGCCCATGAACACCCCAGGCTACTTCCACACTCCAGTGGTCAGGAGAACGCAGAATTGAAAGCAGGAACAGGAGTCTGTGGCCTGGAGCTCACATTTAACCAAATAGTTTTCAGAGAAATAGTTTTCAGAGCTGGCTCAGAAACACAGTTCTCCAAACCACAGCACTCTGCAAAGCCCACCTGAGATCATGCGATCGCCATCGTAGGACAAGCAAGCCGAACTCCTGGGCCTGGGGTCCTGTATGCCAACAGGAAGGGACAGTGGACATCTGGATGTTGTGAGTGCCTCAAGTCACTGACTCCCGCTCCTCATGACCAAGGGGATGATGGGCAGCTGTTTAATAAGCCCCCAGTGGCAAACCCGGTGGCCGGGGGCCCAGGAAAAACCCTAACTTGGGAGTGTAGCCCCTTAGGCATCTCAGAGCCAGGGACAAGAAAGAAAATCAGGTTGCGTTGCCAGTGTGACTGAAGCAAATTACCTTCCCTGGGCTGCTTTCCTTTTTCCATCGCTTCTCACCTCCCTCTGGGGACCCTGAGATGCCTTGGAAATCAGATGGGAAAAGCACTGTCACTCACTGCAGGGGTTGTAGTTATGCTGGTTACTGATGCCAATGTGAATACCAAGCTACTGCAGTGAGTCATTTGGGACAGTGTCAGCAGTCAGAGCATGGGTCACAATTGTTCCAAACCATGGCAGTCGGTGCTTGCTGCCCAAACTATTGTCTGAGTTTAGTTTTTAAGAAATTTAGGCCAGGCACAGTGACTTACACCTGTAATCCCAGCATTTTGGGAGACCAAGACAGGTGGATCACGAGGTCAGGAGATCGAGACCATCCTGGCTAACACGGTGAAACCCCGTCTCTACTAAAAAATACAAAAAGAAATTAGCTGGGCGTGGTGGCGGGCACCTAGAGTCCCAGCTACTCAGGAGGCTGAGTCAGGACAGTGGCTGAACCCAGGAGGCGGCCCTTGCAATGAGCCCAGATTGCGCCACTGCACTCCAGCCTGGGCAACAGAGCATGACTCTGTCTCAAAGGAAAAAAAAAAAAAGAAATTAAAAAAAATTATAGAATACAAAGAACATAAAATATACCATTGTTACCATTTTTTTTTCTTTTTTTGAAACAGAGTCTCACTCTGTCGCCCAGGCTGGAGTGCAATGGTGCAATCTCAGCTCACTGCAACCTTTGCCTCCCGGGTTCAAGCAATTCTCCTGCCTCAGCTTCCCAAATAGATGGGATTACAGGCACCCGCCACCACTCCTGGCTAATTTTTGTGTTTTTAGTAGAGACAGGGGTTTCACCATATTGGCCAGGCTGGTCTTGAACTCCTGACCTCAGGCAGTCTGCCCACCTTGGCCTCCCAAAGTGCTGGGATTACAGGCATGAGCCACTGCGCCCAGCCCATTGTTACCATTTTTAAGTGTCCAGTTCAGGAGTATTGCATACATTCACATTGCTATGCAACCTATCTCCAGAACTTTTCATCTTGAAAAATTGAAATTCAAAAAAAAAAAAAAATAAAAAATGAAAGAAAAAGAAAAAAAAATAAGAAGAAGAAGAAAAAAGAAAAACCGAAACTCCATGCTCATTAAACAGCTCCCTGTTTTCCCTCCCCCAGCCCCTGGCAACTAGCACTTTACTTTCTGTTTCTATACATTTGACTTGAGTATTTTTTTTTAAATCAACAAAACTCTTAACTTGCACTGTCAATATATTCAAAATATTCCAGTATATTCCAAAATATTCCACGGCAGGCCTGGGTCACGCTGGATTAATAAAGACAAGGATTGGCCTAGATGGAGTCACACCATCTCCAACCTTGGGTCTGGGTAATTCTCAACACCCTAATTCATTCTCCCCTGGCAGCTGGAGAGACCGGTGGGACAGCCACTCACTGCAGAAGGGGTGGTGACAGACGTGCTCATTACTTCCGAGGGCCTGGCTCTGAGCCGCCACACACTTATCTGCCGGCTCCATCTCTGGAGTTTATGGCTCCAGGCTTTGGCAATGGAAGTTGTGCTTCCACTATTAGCCAACACTGAGCCGGACCCTGGTAACTGACACAGCTGTGCATCTAGTGTAGCTCGGGTTGAGATGACTTGGCTTTTTAAATTGCCTTCTCTGAATAGATATTTATCCTAAGACTGGATAAAAGACTAGTCGCATGAAATCGGGTTTTCAAAACGCAACTGCCTGTGAGGGTGTGTGTGAGTATGGATGTCAGGTGGCGGGGGCTGAGAAAGAAAGCGCCAAGTGGGGCCTCCCATTCCACACGACTCACACGTTGCTCACGTACTCACACCCAGCCCCCGCACCCCAACCGCAACACACACATGCACGGCTGTAAACTGTATGACTTGGCTCCTGCCTGCCTCTCCCAGGCCATCTCTCTCTGTGGTCCAGCCACCGTGGGCTGTTTTCTGCTCCACACACACTCAGGATTGCTGTGTCCCAGGGCCTGCTTGGTGTCCTCTGCATAGACACTAGACCAGAGCTCACAGAGCCGCCTCCCTCTCAATAATCAGCTCTCAGCTCAAATGCCACCTCTTTAAAGAAGACTTCCTTAGAAACGGCCTGATTTCTAGTTTCACCAAAAACTGACCCTGAGATGAGAATTTGGGTATATGGCTTATTTGGAAGGTGATCCTGAAATGAGTGAGAAAAGGAAATCCGAAAAAGCAGGCCAGTAAAGCGTGTGTCACTTAAGGAGCAGGTAACCACTGTAGGCAACTGGGGCTCATCCCCCAGGACTCCTGAGAGCCCTCGCAGCGTCCCACCAATGGTTCAGATGTATTTGCCTTGGAGTATTTCATTAAGCTGCATGTTTGCTCTGTGTATTTTTCTGTATCTGGATTTTACAATACAAGATTTTTTTTTTTTTTTTTTTTTTGAGATAGAGTCTCACTCTGCCACCTAGGCTGGAGTGCAATGGTACGATCTTGGCTCACTGCAACGTCTGCCTCCCAGGTTCCAGCGATTCTCCTGCCTCAGCCTCCTGAGTAGCTGGGATTATAGGCACCTGCCACCATGCCCGACTAATTCTGGTATTTTTAGTAGAGACAGGGTTTTACCATGTTGGCCAGGCTGGTCTCGAACTCCCAACCCGAGGTGATCTGCCTGTCTTGGCCTCCTAAAATACTGAGATTACAGGTGTGAGCCACCATGCCTGGCCATTTTCTGTTTTTTGAGACAGGGTATCACTCTGTCACCCAGGCTGGTGTGCAGTAGTGCAACCATGGCTCAGTGTAGCCTTGACCTCCCAGGCTCAAAGGACCCTCCCACCTCAGCTGATACTACAGGCATATACCACTGTGAAAGGAAAATAAACCTTGGAACCCTAAAATCACTAAGCTAAAGGGAAAAGTCAAGATGGGAACTGCTAGGACAAACCTGCGTTGCTAGGACAAACACAGTGGCTCACGCCTGTAATCCTAGCACTTTGGGAGGCCAAGGCGGGCAGATCACGAGGTCAGGAGATCGAGACCATCCTGGCTAACACGGTGAAACCCTGTCTCTACTAAAAATACAAAAACTTAACTGGGCACGGTGGCGAGCACCTCCCAGCTACTCAGGAGGCTGAGGCAGGAAAATGGCGTGAACCTGGGAGGCAGAGCTTGCAGTGAGCCGAGATAGCGCCACTGCACTCCAGTCTGGGTGACAGAGTGAGACTCCGTCTCAAAAAAAAAATAGAAAGTCATTCCTCTGCTCACTGAGATAGATGCATATCTGATTGCCTCCTTTGGAAAGGCTAATCAGAAAGTCAAAAGAATGCAACTCTTTGTCTCTCACCTACCTGTGACCTGGAAACCCTCTCCCTTCTTGAGTTGTCCCGCCTTTCCGGACAGAACCAGTGTACATTTTACATTGATTGATGTCTCATGTCTCCCTAAAATGTATAAAACCAAGCTGTCGGCCGGCATGGTGGCTCGCGCCTATAATCCTAGCACTTTGGGAGACCGAGGCGGATGGATCACCTGAGGTCAGGAGTTCAAGACCAGCCTGGCCAATGTGGCAAAACCCTGTCTGTACTAAAAATACAAAAATTAGCTGGGCGTGGTGGCAGGCGCCTGTAATCACAGCTACTCGGGAGGCTGAGGGAGGAGAATTGCTTGAGCCTGGGGGGCGGAGGTTGCAGTGAGCTGAGATCATGCCACTTCATTCCAGCCTGGGTGAAAGAGCGAAACTCCGTCTCAAAAAAACAAAAAAGCTGTGTGACCAGGCGTGGTGGCTCACGCCTGTAATCCCAGCACTTTGGGAGACCAAGGCAGGCGATCACCTGAGGTCAGGAGTCTGAGACCAGCCTGACCAACGTTGTGAAAACACATCTCTACTAAAAAATACAAAAATTAGACAGGTGTGGTGTGGTGTGCCTGTAATCCCATCTACCTGGGAGGCTGAGGCAAGAGAATAGCTTGAACCCGGGAAGCGGAGGTTGCCATAAGCTGTGATCATGCCACTACACTCCAGCCTGGACGACAGAGCAAGGCTCCGTCTCAAAAAAAATAATAAATAAAGTAAAAATAAAAATAAAACCAAGCTGTGCCCCCACTACCTGGGCACATGTCATCAACACCTCCTGAGGCTGTCACGAACTCTTGGTCTCAAGTGATCCACCCACCTTGGTCTCCCAAAGTGTTGGGATTATAGGCGTGGGCCGCCGCTCCTGGCCAAAAATAAACTTTCTAAATTAACTGAGACCTTTCTCAGATTTTCAGGGTTCCCACCACCAAGCCTGGTTAATCTTAACATTTTCTGTAGGGATGGGGGTGTTGTGGGGATGGGCTGAGGGAAGGGGGAGGTCTCACTATGTTCCTAGGCCTGGTGGTGAACTCATAGGCTCAAACAATGCCCCCATCTCTGCTATGCAGCCAATACAAGATTTTTTAAAAAGTTCCTCGGAGAGGTGAGGAGGCTGAGGTGCATGTTCACCGACTCCTGTCCCTCTTTGGTTGAAGGCTGCTGGTGGGAACACTTCGGGTCATCTGGGGTAGAGGAGCAGAGAAAGCCCTCAGGCAGAGACCCAGGAAAGCCTCTGCACAAATGGGCACTGTCTGGAGTGGACGGAGAGGACAGGAGAGGCCCTGACGGGTGTCCAATGCCACCTCACCAATGTCACACCCACCTTCACCATGACTTTCTGTATCCAAATCCCAGGGGCCTAAGCTTCAGGACCCCTCACTGGCATGCCCCGTCCAGGCCCTAGGAGAGAGGTGTTGTTACTATTATCCTGTGTTTACAGATGAAGAAAATGACACACAGTGAATGGAAGGAACTTGCCCACGGCTTGAGAGCAGCAGAAGAGGGCAAGTCTTATCCGCTGACAATTCCTTTCCTAATCTTTAAGGAATCAAAGCACAATGATGAAAAGTTTAGAGGTTTAAGGTTTAAATAATGCTCTAGGTAGGCCGGGCACGGTGGCTCACGCCTGTAATCCTAGAACTTTGGGAGGCTGAGGTGGGCTGATCACAATGTCAGGAGTTCGAGACCAGCCTGGCCAACATGGTGAACTCTCGTCTCTACTAAAAATACAAAATTAGCTGGGTGTGGCAGGATAATCACTTGAACCTGGGAGGTGGAAGTTGTGGTGAGCCAAGATCACGCCATTGCATTCTAGCCTGGGCAACAGAGCAAGACTCCGTCTAAAATAAATAAATAAATAAATAAATAATTTCCAAGTATAGTCACAAGACAAAAAAGAGTGACTCATGAAAGAAGAGAGGACTTAAATACTCTTAAGTACTGGCTGTGGGTTAGCACAAGAAAGGAGTAAATGCAAGGAACTGGATAGAATGACTGATTTAGTGGCTGGGTGCAGTGGCTCGCGCTGTAATCCCAGCACTTTGGGAGGCTGAGGCGGGTGCATCACCTGAGGTTGGGAGTTCGAGATCAGCCTGACCAACATGGAGAAACCCTGTCTCTACTAAAAATACAAAATTAGTCAAGCATGGCAGGAGAATCACTTGAACCCAGGAGGGAGAAGTTGTGGTGTGCAGAGATCGTGCCATTGCACTCCAGCCTGGGCAACAAGAGTGAAGCTCTGTCGCAAAAAAAGGAATGACTGATTTAGGTACAGGAGAGCAATTTGTTAATACACTTGTGCATAACTTTGCTCACTTTCTTTCTCTGTTGCTAAAGTAATTTGTAGGCCAGGTCCAGTGGCTCATACCTGTTATCCCAGCACTTTGGGAGGCTGAGGCAGGTGGATCACTTGCAGTCAGGAGTTCGAGACGAGCCTGGCCAACATAGCGAAACCCCATCTCTACTAAAAATACAAAAATTAGCCGGGTGTGGTAGAGCATGCCTGTTGTCCCAGTTACTCGGGAGGCTGAGGCAGGAGGATTGCTTGAACCCGGGAGGGTTCAGTGAACTGAGATTGTGCCCCGTACTCCAGCCTGGTCGACAGAGCCAGACTCTGTCTCAAAAAGGAAAAAAAAAAGTAATTTGTAGAAATTCACATAAAGGTAGCAAAAAGGTATATAATTCGTCCATAATCCCAGCTCTCAAAGGCCACCATTATGAACACTTTTGTAAGTTATGAATGAATGCTTTTGTAAGTAATTATGAGTGCTGGGATTACAGGCTTGAGCCACCCATGCCTGGCCAAAGCAGATCTTATTGTGTTCCTTGTCCTGTCCTTCCCAGCTTACCTACCTTCATTTGTCCAATCACAGACCCCAGGACCCACAGACAACAGTAAAAGGTCCAAAGGTAGAAAAGCCAGACCAGAGGCCAAGTGCTGGGCTTTTCCCACACCATGTGCAACTGTCCCCTAACATTTGTACCAGCTGCTTCATCATAACCATACAGAAAATGGTACCTGGCCAGTCTCTTGCTAGGTTAGGGTGCAGCTCCCTGACATACTTGCAAGTCTTGTTCCAGGTCAGGTCTGTGGTCCTGTAATTCCAACTCTGTCTATCTCTCAACTAGAGGCGTGTGGGTCAGGGGCATTGCCTCTGACTGACGGACACTGAAGTTCTGCATCTCCTAAAGGTCACAGTAAAGAGGCATTGAGGGGTGGACGGCGAATGTTACCCTCTATTTGTAACCGTGGAATGCAGAGACGTAGCCCCTGCTCTTCCCTCTGCCCAGCACAATCATCCTCCCAAAAGCTGGACCACTTAATCCCACTTCCTTCAGAGATCATCTTACCAGAGGCCTTTCTTGGCCAATCTCTATACAATAACCATCCCACTCACGCACACCCTTGGCCCTCTCCAGAGCCTTACCCTACTTTTTCTTCACAGCACATACCACTTGTTTTATATATGTATGTGTGTGTGTGTACACATAAATATATATATTTGGATTTATTGACTGTATCCTCTACCCTCTTTCCACTGGAAAGAAAGGCCTATAGGGGAGGAACTTTGGTTTGGCTCTTCGCTGTGTTATTATTACCCACTAGCACAGCTGCCAGCCAACAAATATTTGTTGAAGGGATTAATGTAATCTCTCCTCCCACTTATATTACTGTCCTTGCAGTTTCTAATTTCAACTTACAAGTGGACTATGAACTGCAAATTCCTACACTATGCACTGATGCTAATTAAAAAATCATTAGGATGGCCTGAAATGAATTTGGCTTAATTTTAATCTGCCACCTGAATGTGGTCCAGGTTCCAGGTGAAAACAAGTACAGGATCCTTCAGGATTTGAGACCTGCAGTACAGTAATTCCAGCAGAGATAAGCAGCGTTCCTGGAATTTGTCCCTTAACCCCTTCGCTGCTTAATCACACAGTGTTCCCTGCCCAGGCCAGTCAGCATTACCTCCTGACTTCAAAATGCCCTTCTCCAGCTACTGTGCTGGTAAAAAAAAAAAAAAAAAAAAAAAAAAGCACTGTGAGGTCCACTGGAGCAAATTTTAATTTTAATGTGCCAAGTCACCAAAGAGCCAGCTGATTTGACTTGGCTGCCAAGGAAGGAATGGTGAAAAGTATGTGGACAAAAGAGATCATTTGTTGTTTTTACCTCAAACAATTCTCAAAACATATTTCATATTGAGAATGAGACAGGCACAAATGCACGTCTGGACTGTACATATTGTTGAAGGTAAATTCATTTGCTCAGTGAGTCAAGGTTGGCAGGAAATGTACAAACCTTGCTTCTGATGCTGAGGCTTCAGTCAGTCATAAAATTATCTAGATCATTTAAGACATAATTACTTCTATCTCAGCCAATTATTTCAGTAGAAAGTTTTTTTCTTGGCTGGGTGCAGTGGCTCACGCCTGTAATCCCAGCACTTTGGGAGGCCAAGACGGGCGGATCATGAGGTCAGGAGATCGAGATCATCCTAGCTAACACGGTGAAACCGTCTCTACTAAAAATACAAAAAAAAAAAAAAAAAAAAAAAAATTAGCTGGGCGTGGTGGCAGGCGCCTGTAGTCCTAGCTACACAGGAGGCTGAGGCAGGAGAATGGTGTGAACCCAGGAGACGGAGCTTGCAGTGAGCTGAGATCGCGCCACTGCACTTCAGCCTGGGCGACAGAGCAAGACTCCGTCTCACAAAAAAAAAAAGAAAGTTTTTTTCTTTCTTTTCCAAAACAATCCTTAATTCATTAAAAGTGCTTATTTCAAAATATTTTATAGATAACGGGGTTTAGAATGTGTATATACAGGCCAGGCACAGTGGCTCACATCTGTAATCCCAGCACTTTGGGAGGCCGAGGCAGGTGGATCACCTGAGGTCAGGAGTTCGAGACCAGCCTGGCCAATATGGTGAAACCCCGTCTGTACTAAAAATACAAAAATTAGCTGGGCGTGGTGGCACATGTCTGTAGTCTCAGCTACTCAGGAGACTGAGGCAGGAGAATTGCCTGAACATGGGAGGTGGAGGTTGCAGTGAGCTGAGATTGCGCCACTGCACTCCAGCCTGGGTGACAGAGTGAGACTACGTCTCAGAAAAAAAAAAAAAAATGTATGTGCAAAGAATAAAGTGAACCTCATGTGACTACACTGGAGACACAAGCACCTCCAGAGACCCCTGAGCACTCTGCCATTCCGTCTCCTTTCCTCTCCAGAGGTAACCAATATCCAGACCTTTGTTTTAACCACCCCCTGGCATTTATTCTTAATTGTTTTTATCTCTCTGTGAATCTCTCAAAAACATTGTTTAGTTGGAAAAAAACTGAGCAGTAAGCACAGACCTAGCTTTGTAAGAGGAGGGCAACGATGCTCCCACGCTTGCAAGCTCCCTGAAGATGACCTGAGTGGAGCTTCCGGGCAGAGGCTGGCTTCCCCTCGAGTTCTCCAGAGTCCCTCTGGGGTTGTGTCACAGGGCGTAGTGTCAGTGAGGTGCTGGCTGACCAGCAGAAACATGGGCAAAGGGCATGGACTGCTCTGGATTTTCTGCCTCTAGATTCACCATGGCTGCAGTGGGTGGAAACAGACCTGGAAGAGATCATCAGTGCCCCCGGGCGCTCTGGGAAGCAGGGCCTTTCATCTTCTTTAACCTGGGCACACCTGAGCATTTTTATCTTCATGTACAAGGACCATCGTTACTCTGTGATCACAACCCTCCGCATGTCTGTCTTCTGAGTCACAGCTGCAGTCTGGACCGGCTGCTCGCTATTGCTAGGCGGGAGCACAGCTGTCCTCCCAGGAACTCCCTTGTCCTCCCCCGGGTTCAGGAGCCCTGTATCCCATGTCTCCTTTTCCCTGGGACTACTTCTTCATCTGGGGGAGCACATCGTCTGATAGCTTCCCGAGAAAGGGTGAAAGGATGTAAATAGACAAGGCTGCCTGACACTACTCGGGGCGGGGGGAGGGGTGTCCAGGTGCCCCCCTATGCACCGCTCCTCTCCGAGGGCTTCCTGGGAGACAGTCAACCAGCTGGGATGTTCTCATTTGGACTCAGTAGAAACTATCAAAGTGGATGCAGTCTCAGAAAACTAGGAGGGTCAAGAATTGAGTCTGTTCTTGGCTGATCCCATCTCTGACAAAAAAAAAAAAAAAAAAAGAGAGAGAGAGAGAGAGAGAATTGAGCCTGTTGTAGTGCACAGTATTCCAGCCACTGCATTCCAGCCTGGTCAACATAGTGAGACCCCGCTGTAATTAAAAAAACACAAAAACAAATGGAGCCTGGAGAAACTTAAATTAGCATTGTCCTGGCCTTGGAATGCCTTTAGAAAAACAATAGAAAAACCCCTAGGCCCAGCGGTGCAAGCAGAGATAAGGGGAGCCTGTCAAGCACTGGTGCACCAAAAATTCAAGGCCTGGGCCCCACAGCTCCCTGGCAGCAGCATTTGAGCCTTATAAGGCAGCGTAAGTTGTTTCTAGGTGCTGAGGAGGCTGGGGATACAGGAGGCAGCGAGTCTACATCTCTCCTCCCCTACCTGGCAGTCCCCACCCCATCCAGGCACTGATAAGATATTGCAGTCCTGACTGTGTCTCCCTGAGATTTAAGAGAGGTATCGGCAGACACACCCTATGTGTTTGGCTTCCATCCCCAGCCCGGCCCATTTGCTGCTGGGAGTAAACCAAAGCAAAAGCACTCTGAAATGGAACCAAGTCACCATTCTCTCCTAATCTGGAATCTGGGTGAGACTTTGTGGTCTTAGTCAAAGCGTGCTGACCTGGGGGCAGGGGACATGGGCCCCACCCCTGGGAGCCACTAGTGCATGCTCCTGGACAGTCATTATCTGGGCCCTGGGTTAGTTCCTCTTCTTTAAACTGGAGGTTGGATGTCAGGGGTTCTGCTCTCATGGAACATAGGAATCACCTGGAGAGATTTAACTAGCTGCAGCCGCCCAGGTCCCACCTGGAGACTCTGATACAATTGGTCTGTAGGGAGGCCCAGGTAACATATTTTTGAAAACTCTTAGTTATTATTGCATCATCAAGCTGAGAAACACTCACAGATGACTCTAAGGACTTTTGTAGCGTTATGATTCAGTAATTCTGATAAGAAACTGTAGGTAATTTTTTTATTTTTTAGAGTCTCAGGCCAGGCGTGGTGGCTCACACCTGTAATCCCAGCACTTTGGGAGGCCGAGGCAGGCGGATCACGAGGTCAGGATATCCAGACCATCCTGGCTAACACGGTGAAACACCGTCTCTACTAAAAAAAAAAATACAAAAAAATTAGCCGGGTGTGTTGGCAGGCGCCTGTAGTCCCAGCTACTTGGGAGGCTGAGGCAGGAGAATGGCGTGAACCTGGGAGGTAGGGTTTGCAGTGAGCCAAGATCGCGCTGGGGCCTCCAGCCTGGGCGACTGAGCGAGACTTCATCTCAAAAAAAAAAAAAAAAAAAAAAAAAAAAAGAGTCTCGCTCTGTCACCCAGGCTGGAGAGCAGAGGTGCAATCTCGGCTCACCGCAACCTCTGCCTCCCGGGCTCAAGTGGTTCTCGTGTCTCAGCCTCAGAGTAGCTGAGATTACAGGTAAGCGCCACCATGTGTGGCTAACGTAGGTAATTTTTTTTTTTTTTTTTTTTGAGATGGAATCTCTCTCTGTCACCAGGCTGGAGTGCAGTGGCACGATCCCGGCTCACTACAACCTCTGACTCCCCCGTTCAAGTGATTCTCCTGCCTCAGCCTCCGGAGTAGCTAGGATTACAGGCATATGCCACCACATCCTGCTAATTTTTGTATTTTTAATACAGCCTGGGTTTCACCATGTTGGCCAAGATGCTCTGGATCTCCTGACCTCCTGATCCGCCTGCCTTGGCCTCCCAAAGTGCTGGGATTACAGGCGTGAACCACCGTGCCCGGCCGTAGGTAATATTTTGCAACATAAAATCCAAGAGTAGGCCAGAAGCAGTGGCTCATGCCTGTAATCCCAGCACCTTGGGAGGCTGAGGTGGGTGGATTGCTTGAGCTTAGGAGTTCGAGGCCAGCCTGGGCAACACAAGGAAACCCTGTTGCTACTAAAAACACAAAAATTAGCTGGGCATGGTGGTGCACACCCGTGGTCCCAGCTATTTGGGAGGCTGAGGTGGGAGGATCACCTGAGCCTGGGAAGGTCAACGCTGCAGTGAGCTGAGATATCATACCACTGCACTCTGACCTGGGTGACAGGGTGAGGCCCTGTCTCAAAAAAAAAAAAAAAAAAACAGGCCAGGCGTGGTGGCTCACATCTGTAATCCCAGCACTTTGGGAGGCTGAGGCAGGTGGATCACGGGTCAGGAGTTTGAGACCAGCCTGGCCACCCTGGTGAAACCCCAACTCTACTAAAAATATAAAAATTAGCTGGCTGTGGTGGCGCACACTTGTACTCCCAGTTACTCGGGAGGCTGAGGCAGAAGAATCGCTTGAACCCGGGAGGCAGAGGTTGCAGTAAGTCGAGATCACGTCGCTGCACTCCAGTCTGGGCAACAAAGTGAGACTCCGTCTCAAAACAACAACAACAACAACAACAAATCAAAGGGTAACCTCAGATCTCCTGACAGGTAGTCTTGAAAAAGAAATATCCATCGTTATCTAGTATTCAATAGGACTTAAAAACTACAACGCAAGCACTGGCTTCTAATTATATGCCTAAGGAGAGATGTTAGTGCTCTTTTATGTCTCTAGAGTTAAACATCTGTCCATTTTCTTAAATGTGTTACTCCCTAGACTAGACAAGAGGATGGGTATTTCTTCACTTCCGTCCTATCCATTTAAAAATCACTTATTTATTTATTTATTTTTGAGACGGAGTCTCGTTCTGTTGCCCAGACTGGAGTGCAGTGGCACGATCTTGGCTCACTGAAACCTCCGCCTCCCAGGTTCAAGCGATTTTCCTGCCTCAGCCTCCTGAGTAGCTGGGAGTACAGGCGCCCGCCACCGTGCCTGGCTAATTTTTATATTTTCAGTAGAGACAGAGTTTCACCATGTTGGCCAGGCTGGTCTCGAACTCCTAACCTGGTGATCCACCCGCCTCGGCCTCCCAAAGTGCTGGGATTACAGGCATGAGCCACTGCGCCCGGCCACTTAATTATTTATTTATTTATTTATTTATTTTTGAGACAGAGTTTCACTCTTGTTGCCCAGGCTGGAGTGCAGTGGCACGACTTCGGCTCACTGCAACCTCTGCCTGCTGGGTTCAAGCAATTCTGCCTCCGCCTCCTGAGTAGCTGGGATTACAGGCATGCACCACCATGCCCGGCTAATTTTTGTATTTTTTTTTTTTTTTTTTTGAGACAGAGTCTCGCTCTGCCGCCCAGGCTGGAGTGCAATGGCCGGATCTCAGCTCACTGCAAGCTCCGGCTCCCGGGTTCACGCCATTCTCCTGCCTCAGCCTCCCGAGTAGCTGGGACTACAGGCGCCCGCCACCGCGCCCAGCTAGTTTTTTGTGTTTTTTTTAAAAATTTTTTTAGTAGAGACGGGGTTTCACCGTGTTAGCCAGGATGGTCTCGATCTCCTGACCTCGTGATCCGCCCGTCTCGGCCTCCCAAAGTGCTAGGATTACAGACTTGAGCCACCGCGCCCGGCCATTTTTGTATTTTTAGTAGAGACGGGGTTTCACCATGTTGGCCAGGCTAGTCTCGAACTCCTGACCTCAGGTGATCCACCCACCTTGGCCTCCCAAAGTGCTGGGATTACAGGCATGAGCCACCTCACCTGGCCTATTTATTTATTTTCAAGACAGAGTCTTACTGTGTTGCCCAGACTGGAGTGCAGTGGCACTATCTTGGGTCATTGCAACCTCTGCTTCCTGGGCTCAAGTAATCCTCCTGCCTCAGCCTCCCGAGTAGCTGGTATTACAGGCACAGGCCATCACACCTGGCTAATTTTTTGTATTTTTTTGTAGAGATAGGGTTCTGCCATGTTACCCAGGCTGGTCTCAAACACATGGACTCAAGTGATCTGCCTGCCTTGGCCTCCCAAAGTGCTGGGATTACAGATGTGAGTCACAGTGCCCGGCCAAGCTAATGTTTCTAAGTCCACCTGTCTTTTTCCTCTATCCCATGCCACCAGGAACTATTAATAACAAGGCCTGTGACATTTTAGCTGCTAAAGCACAGAATCTCCAAACCCGTGCCATGTAAGGTGCCAAATTAAAGTGGATACAAATAATTTCATTCTTCACAAATGAATCTAGAGTAGACTAAACTGAGGCTGGCAATAAAGAATTTAAGAATCTTTCATTGAGATTGTTACTTCAATGTTCAAGTTCTTAGTGGGCTGAGAAAAATAAAGCAATTTTTTTTTGAGAAAGTGTCTTGCTCTGTGGCCAGGTGTGGTGGCTCATGCCCGTAATCTCAGTACTTTGGGAGGCCAAGGCAGGCGGATCACTTGAGGTCAGGAGTCTGAGACCAGCCTGGTCAACATGGTGAAACCCCATCTTTACCAAAAATATAAAAAATTAGCTGGGTGTGGTGGCACGTGCCTGTAATCCCAGCTACTCAGGAAGCTGAGGCAGAAGAATTGCCTGAAACCGGGAGGCAGAGTTTGCAGTGAGCCGAGACCACGCCACTGCCTGGGTGACAGGGTGAGATCCATCTCAAAAAAATACAAAACAAACAAAAAAAGAAAGTGTCTTGCTTGTTGCCCAGGCCTGAGTGCAGTGACGGGATCTTGGGTTACTGCAACCTGAACCTGCCAGGCTCAAGCAATCCTTCCACCTCAGCCTCCTGAGCAGCTGGGACTAATGGCACACGCCACGATGCCCAGTTAATTTTATTTTGTGTACAGATGTGGGTCTCACTATGTTCTTCAGGCTGGTCTCAAACTCCTGACTCAAGTGATCCTCCTGTTTTGGCCTCCTAAAGTGCTGGGATTAGAGGCATGATCCACTGCACCTGGCCAAATGAAGCAATTTTTTAAAATCAGACATGAGGTAGGTCTTCAAAAAGCGTTGTTGAATTAATTAGCTTTTCATCTCCTTTTCTTTATTTTTCTTTATTTTTCTCCACCTCCTATTTTAATTTTTTTAGAAACAGGGCCTTGCTCTGTCACACAGGTTGGAGAGCAGTGGCACGATCACAGCTCACTATAACCTTGATCTCCTGGGCTCAAGCAGTCCTCTTGCCTCAGCCTCCCAAGTAGCTGGGACACCACCATACTGGCTAATTCTTTTTCTTTTTCTTTTAAAATTTTAAAAGTAAAATTTAAATTTTATAAATTTAAATTTTATTTTATGTATGTATGTATGTATTTTTTTTTTTGAGGCAGAGTCTCGCTCTGTTGCCCAGTCTGGAGTGCAGTGGCACGACCTCAGCTCACTGCAACCTCCGCCTCCTGGGTTCAAGTGATTCTCCTGCCTCAGCCTCCTGAGTAGTTGGGATTACAGGCGCGTGCCACCACGCCCAGCTAATTTTTGTATTTTTAGTAGAGATGGGTTTCACCATGTTGGTCAGGCTGGTCTCTAACTCCTGACCTCAGGTGAGACGCCTGCCTCAGCCTCCCAAAGTGCTGGAATTACAGGCGTGAGCCACCGCACCTGGCCTCTTTTTCTTTTTCTTTTTTTTAGAGATGGGGTCTTGCTATGTTGCCCAAGCTAGTCTTGAATTCCTGGCCTCAAGGGATCTTCCCACCTTGGCCTTCCAAAGTGCTGGAATTACAGGCTGAGCCATGGAGCCTGGCCCTGATCCCCTTTTCTAATATATGGCTTTTTAATTTGAAAAACTGATTTCCTTACACACCGTGAAACAGCATTTCTATAGCTCCCTGGACTATGCTAGTTCCCTCACCCACTGTCTCCACTTCTAAAGTCCTCGGTTACTGTGAAACTCATTTATCTTTCTGCAACATTAATTTTAGGAAAGTTGAAGCGATTGAAACTTCCTGGAATCTGCAAAGAAGACCCATTGTCTGCGTACCAGGCTCACAATCAGCCAGAAGGGGAAGCAGATTTTCCTGTCTCTACAAAAGAAGGTAATTAGAATTTTGGTTGTAATAAATTATCTGTAATCTCCTCTTTGAAGCTGTTTTAGAGAATGCTCCTGTAGGCCAGGGTCTTAGAAAGTTTCTTTTGAATGCCTTGACCATATTCAGGGCTCCTGGGCTCCCCAGCATGAGACGAAACAAGTATTGCTAAAACGGCTTCTGACCAGCAGTAACTAAATGCCAGAGGAAGCCCCACCTCCAAAGCCTTACGGCTTGTCTTCAGCCAGCCATGACGTCTCAGTTTGGTGGAAATGACGTCAGATCTCTTCACTATTAACTGTGCTTTGTGTCATAGAATAAAGTGATTCAGTTGTTCAATTATTATAAAAAGTCACTTGCTGGCCAGGCACAGTGCCTCACGCCTGTAATCGCAGCACTTTTGTAGGCCGAGGCAAGTAGATCCCCTGAGGTCAGGAATTCAAGACCATCCTGGTCAACATGGTGAAACGCTGTCTCTACTAAAAATACAAAAATTAGCCGGGCGTAGCAGTGCAAGCCTGTAGTCCCAGCTACTCAGGAGAACGAGGCATTAGAATTGCTTGAACCTGGCAGGCGAAGGTTGCAGTGAGCCGAGATCGCACCACTGCACTCCAGCCTGGGTGACAGAGCAACTCCATCTCCAAAAAAAAAAAAAAAGTTACTTGGTTCTTACTGTGTGTCAAGTGCTATACATGCCAAAATGAGGAGAGGACATGCTATTGTCAATTTTAGCCTAGCACTTAAATAGCAGATCTAGTATCAGTGCTGGTCAGTCCAGGTCAGCACAGAAGGCAGTCTGAGCCGAAAGCAGAGCGAGGAGGCAACGCTGCTCAGGAAATGGTATTGAAATCCCAAAGCAGTCCCTGTGGGCGGCAGGGAGGAGGCATTCTGGGAAGGGGGAACATCATGAGCACAAACTCAGAGGTGTGAGAGAACATAGCACTGGAATGGAATGGCAATCAATCCAATCATGGAAAGAGGAGGGACAGGTACCAAAGGTGGATTGATGTCAGATTACAAAGTCCGTGTGTAATTAGACTAATGAATTCATGCCCCTGAAGAATGTTCCTTAGAGAAGTGACAGGATTTATTTTATTTTTTTGAGACAGATGCTGGAGTGCAATGGCACAATCTCAGCTCACTGCAACCTCTGCCTCTCAGGTTCAAGTGATTCGTGTGCCTCAGCCTCCCAAGTAGCTGGGATTCAGGCGTGCACCAACATGCCCAGCTGATTTTTTGCATTTTTAGTAGAGATGGGGTTTCGCCATGTTGGCTAGGCTGGGTTAATTTGCATTTTGGAAAGGCAGCTCTGGTTTCAGTGTATAAGAGATTTGAACAGGAGATTAACTAGGAAGCTATAGTAATAGTTATGAAAGGTGACGACAGCCTGAAATTAGGTCAGTGTCTATGAGAACAAAGAGGATGGATTTCCGAAACATTTCTAAATCATAAATGACTGAACCAGAAGAACTGAAGCTGATGTCAGATTTCTTGCTTGGGTGCTGAGGAACAAGGCGGGAAGAGCAGCGATGAGGACAGAGATGGAAGGGCAGCTCAGGAATTTCCCCGGAGTTTTCCCATCTGGAGACTTTGGCCTTGGAAGACAGAATGGCTGCAACATAATGTGGACTTTTTACTTCTGCATCTAAGAAAGCGTTCTTTGGAACACCTTTGCTGAGTCTCTCTTTCCTCTGCTCAAGGGTAAGGCTTACGTGGTAGTGGGACCAGATTGCACAGTGTCAACATACTTTCTAAGGAAAATCCCGGAAGGCGGCATTCATCCAGATAACCTTGCTGGCGGCATACATATTTGAAGCTTATGTGCACAAATGGAGTTCTTCCAGAAAGAGAGAATGGCATTTGTGGAGGGTTAATCAATAAATTCAGCTTCTGTTTTTTCCAACCTCAGTTTCTCACCATAAACAGACAGAACAGCATGAACAAAGTATCTGGTGTTTTAGGGTAAAAAGAGGGAGGAAAGGGTGGCTAACTTATCCACCAGGCATACTAAACTATATGTGGTTCTTTACTTTTAAGCAGCCCACATATTCAACATTGATATCCCTATTTTTTTTAATTTTCAGAATATGTATTTATAGTACTTCTTCAGAATCAGATGAAGAATCATGAATTATGTATATACAAATGTGTTTTTTGAGGCAGACTCTTGCTCTGTCGCCCAGGTTGGAGTATCTTGGCTCACTGCAACCTCCGCCTCCCGGGTTCATGCCATTCTCCTGCCTCAGCCTCTTGAGTAGCTGGGACTACAGGCGCCCGCCACCACGCCCAGCTAATTTTTGTATTTTTAATGGAGACGGGGTTTTACCATGTTAGCCAAGATAGTCTTGATCTCCTGACCTCGTGATCCACCCGCCTTAGCCTCCCAGAGTGCTGGGATTACAGGTGTGAGCCACCGGGCCTGGCTGTATATACAAATTTTTACCTTAAGTTTGTTAACTTTTTTTTTTTTTTTGAGACAGAGTCTTGCTCTGTTGCCCAGGTTGGAGTGCAGTGGCATGATCTTGGCTCACAGCAACCTCCACCTCCCCAGTTCAAGTGATTCTCCTGCCTCAGCCTCCCTAATAGCTGGGGTTACAGGCATACGTCACCACACCTGGCTGATTTTTGTATTTTTAGCAGAGACAGGGTCTCGCCATGTTGCCCAGTCTGGTCTCCAACTCCTGAGCTCAAGCGATCCTCCTGCCTCGTCCTCCCAAAGTGCTGGGATTACAGGCATGTGCCACCAAGCCTGGCTAAGTTTGTTAACTTTTTTTTTTTTTGGAGACGGAGTCTCGCTCTGTCGCCCAGGCTGGAGTGCAGTGGCTAGATCTCAGCTCACTGCAAGCTCCGCCTGCCGGGTTCACGCCATTCTCCTGCCTCAGCCTCTCAAGTAGCTGGGACTACAGACGCCCGCCACCTCGCCAGGCTAGTTTTTTTTTTTTTTGTATTTTTTAGTAGAGACGGGGTTTCACTGTGTTAGCCAGGATGGTCTCGATCTCCTGACCTCGTGATCCGCCCATCTCGGCCTCCCTAAGTGCTGGGATTACAGGCTTGAGCCACCGCGCCCGGCCAAGTTTGTTAACTTTTTAACACAAGTAAACAAACTTGCAGAAAAGAGCCCAGATAAGCACATAGCATGATGGATCTTCACAAAGGAAACACGACCACATAAGCATCACCTGGATCAAGGAGGGCATGGCTGGCACACCAGGGGCAGACCTTATTCATGCTTCCTTCCAGCCACCACCTCTCGCTAAGTATCAGCCTACTAATGGAATCAATTGGCTTTGTCTTTGAACTTTATATATATTAATCAGTAGAATCACACAAGAACTGGCTTCTTTCAATCAACATCTATGAGAGTCACCCATGTTGTTGCAGCCAGTTTGTCACTGCTGGGTCATACTGCATTCTAGTGTGCGAAAACACCACATTTATCTGTTCTACTGCTGATGAACATTTGGATTGTTTCTAGTTTTGATCTATTATGAATTATGCTGCTATTTTGGTGAACATACGTATGCATATTCATTTATATGTATGTAAGAGTGGAATGTTTAGCTATTCACATCTCTCTTTTTTTTGAGACGGAGTCTTGCTCTGTTGCCCAGGCTGGAGTGCAGTGGCACCATCTCAGTTCACTGCAACCTCCGCCTCCCAGGTTCAAGCAATTCTCCTGCCTCAGCCTCCCAAGTAGCTGGGATTACAGATGCACACCACCACACCTGGCTAATTTCTGTATTTTTAGTAGAGACGAGGTTTCACCATGTTGGTCAGGCTGGTCTCAAACTCCTGATCTTGTGATCCACCCACCTCAGCCTCCCAAAGTGCTGGGATTTCAGGTGTGAGCCACTGCACTCGGCCAGCCATTGCGCCCGGCCAACACGTCTCTTTATCGTTTTTATTTTTGGGGCCTTGCTTTGTCACCCAGGCTGGAGTGCAGTGGCACAAATATGGCTCACTGCAGCCTCAACCTTCTGTGCTCAAGTGATCCTCCCACCTCAGCCTCCCAAGTAGCTGGGACTACAGGCAGTCACAACCACACCCAGCTAAGTTTTGCATTTTCTGTACAAACAGGGTTTTTCATCATGTTGCCCAGGCTAGTCTGGAATTCCTGAGCTCAGGTGATCTACCCGCCTTGGCTCCCAAAGTGTTGGGATTACAGGCATGAGCCACTGCACCCAGCTCTTCATCATTCTTCATATGACAAAGTCAAACTTCTTTTTCCTTTTTGAGATGGAGTTTCGCTCTTATTGCCCAGGCTGGAGTGCAATGGCACGATCTCAGCTCACTGCAGCCTCTGCCTCCTGGGTTCAAGCGATCCTCCTGCCTCAGCCTCCTGAGTAGCTGGGATTACAGGTGCACACCAACATGCCTGGCTAATTTTTGTATTTGTAGTAGGGATGGGGATTCACCATGTTGGCCTGGCTAGACTCGAACTCCTGACCTCAGGTGATCTGCCTGCCTCGGCCTCCCAAAGTGTTGGGATTACAGGAGTGAGCCACTGTGTCTGGCTCATATGACAAAGTCAAACTTCTATTACCTGGTGAGCAAACATTAAAAATTCTTACCTGGAGGAGCTGTGTCCCAGCAGTCTAATTTGGACAAATATGTTGTTGAGGAACAGTTCAATCACTTCACTTTGATTCAATGCTTTCTGTGTGCCAGAATCTGGGCTGGGTGCTACAGAGACACTGACTGACAGAACCCTTACCCTTGGCCGGGCACAGTGGCTCCCACCTGTAATCCCAGCACTTTGGGAGGCTGAGGTGGGGGAATCACTTAAGTCCAGGAGTTCAAGATCTGCCTGGTCAACATGGTGAAACCTCGTCTCTAGTAAAAATACAAAAATTAGCCGGGTGTGGTAGCACGTGGCTGCAATCCTAGCTACTCGGGAGGCTGAGGCAGTAGAATCCCTTGAATCTCGGAGGCAGAGGTTGCAGTGAGCCAAGATCGCACCACTGTACTCCAGCCTGGGCAACAGAGTAAGACTCTGTCTCACAAAAAAAAAGAAAAGAAAAGAAAATGAAAAACGAATGTTGATAATAGTGATAAGCGTAAGTCTCATGATCCAAAGCAAAAGCGATAAGGCTAGAGTCTGAATCATAAGCAATACCATCTCACCCAAATCTATTTGGCTTCTCAGCTTTGGAATGTGAGTAGTTCAATTTCAAATAGTGAGGAATTTATCAAAAAAATGTATCCAAATCTATTCAGTTCCTGAGTTCAAACAGTGAGATCTTGAAGAGTGACAGAAAAAAAGTATAGGGTACTATACTTTTACCTAAATCATATCTACTTATACTTTTTAGGGTAATAAGGCATTTTACATTTTTAGCTTTTGGAAATAAGATCCTCCTGTAACTACTACTTGAGCATGTTTTCAGCAATAACCTACATACAAACGTGAGAGGCCACCTGCTTCTTCCCACTGACACCAGCCCCTCCCTCGTCCAGGCCTTTGTTCTCTGCTCAGGTCATTTACCTCCTTCCTTCAGCTTCTTGGCCTTCAGGATTCCGCTGACACATTGCATTCTTGGGAGAACTTTCCAATTCCAATTATGGACTAGCTGCTTCTGCCCTGTGCTCTTTGCTTGGTGACTATTTTTATCCCTTTTCAACCCTTTTCACACTGTTTTGTGACTGTCTCTTTACCTGTCTGAATGCTGTATTAATTTGGATATTTGGCTCCTTTCACAGAGACCAAAATATAAATGGCTTAAGCAGCATAAAGATCACACACACAAGTCAGGCAAATCGACCATCTGAGGGGTGAGGAAACTGCCACAAGGGTTGCCCACGATCCTGGTTCCTTGTGTTTTATTACTTTGTCATTCCCTAGGATGTTGTCTCCATTTACAAGGCCAAAACAGGTTCATCATCAGCTCATCACTCTCTAGCCCCGGGAAGGGCAGCATGGAGTTAAAATGACAGGCAGCACCTTCTTTTTTAAACAAATTATGACTTTTCAAGGACATAGCCAGGGTCTTCACTTCTGGGAGAAGGTGTGTGAGTTTAATGTAGGCTGCCCTGAGTTAATGATGGGTTAATGCAACCCAAGTCACTTCCTTATAAGGATGTAACCAGAAGCTGTTCCCATCACTTCTGTTTATATTATACTAGCCAGATGTTTGTTAGTCACTTTCCTGGCAGCAAGAGCCCTTCTTACTAAAAGGTAGAAGGAAAGAATGGACATTATGGGGCGATAAGCTCTCTGCCACACACACCACACTGGGCATTAAGTTCTGAGTTTGTTCACCATTATGTCAGTAATGCTCAGTACAAAGTGTTTAATGAAATGGCTAAATCTTTGACAGTGCTAGAACAGAGGATATAATTCCGGGAGTTTCTGAACAGAGGACTGGATCTTTTTCAATAAAAGAAATAAAAGTTAGACCACTGTAGACCAGAATTGACTGTTCCGCGAGTCCCCTTGAACAAGCTCTGAACCTTTTTCTTTTTGATGAAATGGGGATAATGCTCTTTGATCCCTAGTATGAGTTGGGAGTGTTAAAGAAGATAACATTTGGCAGTGTGTAGTACACAGATCATGCTGAAAAATATGATCTTCCCTTCCATTTGCAGAAGTGCTGGCAACATCCGCTGTCACAGTATCTGCCTGCTGTTCAACCTGTACCATACCTGACTGGCAAAGCCAACGAACACGCAGCCAATCTGCTCTCTTATGCGCTCTAAATTTTATGTCGAGGTTAAGCTAAACTACCAGCAAGTTGGATACTTAGACCTAACATTTAATTGTCAAGAAGATTTTTGCTTTTTCTCATAACCCACATCTATGATATACCTGTGTTTCTCAGGATTGGGTGGATGTCAAGCAGAGTCCAATCTACTCCTCAAATTTAAGACCTGCTGGTGCATATTCCAATTTTCCCTTCAATTTTTTTTTTTTTTTTTTTTGAGACAGAGTCTCACTCTGTCACCAGGCTGGACTACAGTGGAGTACAGTTCAGTTCAAGCAATTCTCCTGCCTCAGCCTCCCGAGTAGCTGGGACTACAGGTGCGTGCCACCACACCCAGCTAATTTTCGTATTCTTAGTAGAGACGGGGTTTCACCATGTTGATCAGGATGGTCTTGATTTCTTGACCTCGTGATCCATCCGCCTCGGCCTCCTGAAGTGTTGGGATTACAGGCCTGAGCCATCGCGCCCAGCTTCCCTTCATTCTTAATCACCTACCTTTAGTATGTGATCCTGATTTGCCTTTGTTTTCTTTTTTGGTGCTCCTTCTTCTGGTGTCCTAAGGTACCCTCTTCTTCATGCCCTTTCACTGGGCATGGTCATACTCTGCTGAGATGTCTGAATCCTTCTGCGAACTCCTCAAAAAAAGGACTGTGTCAGCCGGGCACAGTGGCTCAGGCCTGTAATCCCAGCACTTTGGGAGGCCAAGGCAGGCGGATCACGTGGTCTGGAGATCGAGACCATATTAGCTAACATGGTGAAACCCCGTCTCTACTAAAAATACAAACAATTAGCCAGGCGTGGTGGTGGGCACCTGTAGTCCCAGCTACTCGGGAGGCTGAGGCAGGAGAATGGCCTGAACCTGGGAGGTGGAGCTTGCAGTGAGCTGAGATTGCACCACTGTACTCCAGCCTGGGCAACAGAGCTAGACTCTGCCTCAAAAAAAAAAAAAAAAAAAAAAAGGACTGTGTTTTATTGACCTTTGCAACTCTGATTTGCGTTTAGTAACATTTTTTCATCACATTTTTGTAAACTTTTTTTTTTCCTTTTTTTTGAGACCAAGTCTCGCTCTGTTGCCCAGGCTGGAGTGCAATGGTGCCATCTTGGCTCACTGCAACCTCTGCCTCCCAGGTTCATGCGATTCTCCTGCCTCAGCTTCCTGAGTAGCTGTGATTACAGGTGCCTGCCACCAAACCCGGCTAAATTTCATATTTTTAGTAGAGATGGGGTTTCACCAAGTTGGCCAGGTTGGTCAAGAACTCTGACCTCAGGCGATCTGCCTGCCTTGGCCTAGTGCTGGGATTACAGGCATAAGCCACCGTGCCTGGCCTTGTAAAAAAAAATTTTTTTTTTTTTTTGTAGAGATGGGGGGGTCTCACTATGTTGCCCAGGCTGGTCTCGAACTCCTGAACTCAAGTGATCCTCCCACTTAGGCCTCCCGAAAATGGTAGGATTACAGGCATGTGCCACTGTGCCTGGCCCACATTCTTAAAAGCTGCCTAAACATTTCTGTAGAATGAAGTGAAGTAAAAATTTAAGAAGAAAGAAAAGTAGGTAACCAGACCCATCTATATATAGCTTCAGGATATATTGTGAGCAACACCGTAAATGACAAGTTGAGATTAAACACAGCAAAAATCAAGCCCTTTACAAAGTATTGCCTAGGGACTCATCAGACATATATAGAGGCCAAAGGAGAGTCAAATCTGGGACAGTTTGAATATCATAATGATAATAAAAGATAATATATTAAAAAATAGTAATACTTGAGTTTGATGAGGAATGGACTATATAGAGTTTCAAAGTAACTTCCCATAAAATACACATACATTACAAAGTGAAAAAAAAGAGTGAGGAGTAACTTTATAGTGTGAGAAGCCTGGTAGAACTACCTTAAGTGATCACAGTGAACATCATGAGTAACAGGACAAACTGAAATCGCATGCCACATGAGGAGTGCACAGTGTCACTTTGTAATCTGCCAAAGATGCATAACTTGAGTGTAATCACAAGGAAAACATCAGACACATTCTCACTGAAGGCATTTGACAAAGTAACTGGCCTGAAACCTTCACAAGTGTCAAAAGTCAAACCTGAAGAACTGTTCCACACTTAAAAGAGATTTGCCGGGCGCGGTGGCTCAAGCCTGTAATCCCAGCACTTTGGGAGGCCGAGATGGGTGGATCACGAGGTCAGGAGATCGAGACCATCCTGGCTGACACGGTGAAACCCCGTCTCTACTAAAAAATACAGAAAACTAGCCCGGTGAGGTGGCGGGCGCCTGTAGTCCCAGCTAGTCGGGAGGCTGAGGCAGGAGAATGGCGTGAACCCGGGAGGCGGAGCTTACAGTGAGCTGAGATCCGGCCACTGCACTCCAGCCTGGGCGGCAGAGCGAGACTCTGTCCCAAAAAAAAAAAAAAAAAAAGATTAAAGAACGTAGCAACTAACTGCAGTGGCCTCCTTTTAAAGCAGCGGTCCCCAACCTTTTTGGCACCAGGCACTGGTTTCATGGAAGATAATTTTCCCTCAGATGGGGCTGGGGGAGGTGGTTTCAGAAAGAAACTGTTCCACCTCAGATCATCAGGCATAAGATTCTCATAAGGAGCGTACAGCCTAGGTCCCTCAAGTGCACAGTTCACAATAGGGTTCACGCTTCTATGAAAGTCTAATGCTGCCGCTGATCTACCAGGAGGTGGAGCTAAGGCAGTAATGCTCGCTTGCCCACCAATAACCTCCCACTGTACATCCTGGTTCCTAACAGGAGACAGATAGGTACCGGTCTCTAACCTGGGGATAGGGACCTGTTTTAAAGGCCATTATCAGGACAACTAGAGAAACTTGAATGGAGGAGGACTGAATGGAGATGGCAGCGATGTTTCCATGTATTAATTTCCTGACTTTGATGAAGGGTTATGTAGGAGATGGTTGCGGAGGGCGGGGAAGGAGTTCTGTGTAACTTTTCTGTATAGTCAAAATAGTTCAAAGTAAAAGTTTTATTTGAAAAATGTAACAGTCATTTTATTTCAGCAGTTTAAAATTTTTCCTTTTCTTAAAGAGGAAGAAGGCATTTTCACACAAGGCTGGCCAGATGGGAAGAATCTTCAGCTTCAGCCTGGCCTCATTCACTTGAAAATAAAATATTTACATGAGGCCGCACCTGTGTCCAGCTGAAAGCAGGTCCTTCAGAGCGTGTGGGGGATTCTCTGCCAGCTTGATGGGCTCCTCTAAGCCAGCTGCTGGAGACGTCACCGGCTGAGGGACTCCTGCAAACGTTCATACATGATTTGATCCTGTAAGGAGGAAGAACACAGAATACAGAGCCCATCACTACTTGCTATGGGCTGAATGGTGCCCCCCAAAATTCACATGCTGCAGTCCTCACTGCAGGACCTCAGAATGTGATTCTAACTGGAGAGAGAGGGTCTTGGTAGAGGAGACTGGATTAAAATGAGGTCATACAGGTGGACTCTTATCCAATATGACTGGTGTCCTTACAAAAAGAGGGGATTAGGGCACAGGAGGGAAGAGCATGTGCACAGAGGGAAGAGCACGTGCACACGCTGGGAGTAGACAGCCGTCAGTGAGGACAAAGGCTCCAGAAGAACCAACCCTGCCCAATACTCTCCAGAACTGTGAGTAAATAAATTTTCCATTTTTTAAGCCACCCAGTCTGTGGTACTTTGTCATAGTAGCTCTTGCTGACTAATTTACTATTAAAGAGAGGTGACATTTTACTTTCCTGCATCTAAATCCTAATCTAAGTCCTATACATGCTTCTTTCCACAGGGGACTCCCATGACTCTCACAATTGTTGACTGAAGTTTTCCTAAAATATCAGGTCAAAAGATTCTTATGTCTATCTAATTAGTGAAGAAAGCACAATTCTAAACTACACTGAATCCAGACGGAAAGGAGGCAAAAGCAGAAGCTTCTCTTTTTCTCTGAGACAGAGTCTCGCTCTGTTGTCCAGGCTGGAGTGCAGTGGCGCAATCTTGGCTCACTGCAATCTCTGCCTCCCAGGTTCAAGGGATTCCACTGCCTCAGTCTCCTGAGTAGCTGGGACTACAGGTGTGCACCACCATGCCTGGCAAAGTTTTTGTATTTTAGTAGAGATGGGGTTTCTTTTCTTTTTTTTTTTTTATACTTTAAGTTCTAGGGTACATGTGCACAACATGCAGGTTTGTTACATATATATACATGTAAAATGTTGGTGTGCTGCAACATGAGCCACTGTGCCAGGCCGGGAAAGTAAAAGCTTCTTACACTATATTACTGTTCATAAGAAATTGCCAGAATGGGCCGGGCGCGGTGGTTCACGCCTGTAATCCCTGCACTTTCGGAGGCCGAGATGGGCGGATCATGAGGTCAGGAGATTGAGACCATCCTGGCTAACACGGTGAAACCCCGTCTCTACTAAAAATACAAAAAAATTAGCCAGGCGTGGTGGCGGGCGCCTGTAGTCCCAGCTACTCGGGAGGCTGAGGCAGGAGAGTGGTGTGAACCTGGGAGGCAGAGCTGGCAGTGAGCAGAGATCGCACCACTGCACTCCAGCCTGGGCGACAGAGCGAGACACCGTCTCAAAAAAAAAAAAAAAAAGAAATTGCCAGAATGTTTTCCAGTGTGGTTTATCTACATTTTCAGCAACAATGTGTAAGAGTTCCAGGCCAGGCTTGGTGGCTCACACCTGTAACCCAGTACTTTGGGAGGCTGAGGCAGGTGAATCACCTGAGGTTGGGAGTTGGAGACCGGCCTGAACAACATGAAGAAACCCTTTCTCTACTAAAAATACAAAAAATCAGCCGGGCATGGTGGCGCATGCCTGTAATCCCAGCTACTCAGGAGGCTGAGGCAGGAGAATAGCTTGAACCCAGGAGGCGGAGGTTGTGGTGAGTTGCGATCATGCCATTGCACTCCAGCCTGGGCAACAAGAGCAAAACTCTTGTCTCAAAAACAACAAAAAAAGTTCCAGCTGTTTCATATCCTTGCCACTATTTAGTGTTGCCAGTCTTTTAAATTTTAGTCATTGTGGTAGGTGTGTAGTAGAATCTCACTGTGGTCAAATTAAATTTTTTTTTTTTTTTTTTTTGAGACTGAGTCTTGATCTGTCGCCTAGGCTGGCATGCAGTGGTGCGATCTTGGCTCATTGCAACCTCTGCCTCCCAGGTTCAAGTGATTCTTCTGCCTCAGCCTCCCAAGTAGCTAGGACTACAGGTGTGCACCACCACACCCAGCTAATTTTTGTATTTTTAGTAGAGATGGGATTTCACTATATTGGCCAGGTTGGTCTCGAACTCCTGACTTCGTGATCTGCCCACCTCAGCCTCCCAAAGTGCCAGGATTACAGGTGTGAGCCACCACGCCTGGCAAATTAACATTTTAAATATTGGGTGGCAATTCCACTCCTGTGTATTTATCCCAAAGAAATACTTGAAGTGTGTTTTTCTTCTGTGGTTATTTGTTTGTTTTTGAGACAAGGCTTTGTTCTGTAACTGAGGCTGGAGTACAATGGTGTGATCGTGGCTCAATGTAGCCTCAACCTCCTGGGCTCAAGTAATCCTTCTGCCTCAACCTCCTAAGTAGCTGGGACTATAGGGGCATGCCACCATGTCTGGCTAAGTTTTAATTTTTTTTGTAGAGACAGGGTCTCACCATGTTTCCCAGGCTGATCTTGAACTCCTAGGCTCCAGCCATTCTCCCACCTCTGCCTCCTGAGTAGCTGAGATAACAGGCATGGGCCACTGTGCCCAGCTCCAGAGTGATTTTTTTTAACCCTTCTCCCACCTATGGTGAAGATGTTTTTATTTCCCTGAAATGTATGGGTAAGTCCCTGTGGCTTAGTTTGGGTACAGTCTAGCTCCAAGAAATACAAAGCCATTTGTCAAAAAGGGTAGAGTAGGTCAAATGATACTTGAATTAGATGATTAAAAATTCTGAGATTGTGGAGGCAGAAGAGGTCATTCTCTCTCTGAATAAATAGTTGTTAGAGAATCTAGTTAGGAAAACTGTGCTCCAGTCCCTAAGAAACATATAAAATTAAAATATCTCAAGAACATTCTCACAAAGGCAATTATTTTGCTTGTTCTCAGATCAAAATGAACCATGTAATTTCTTTTTTTAAGAAGTAGAAGTAGTATACAAAACAATCTGTAAAAGGATGGTTCATGAGGAGTGGATCATTTAGGTCAGGAGATCGAGACTAGCCTGGCTAACCCAGTGAAACCCCGCCTCTACTGCTAAAAGAAAAATATGCCAGGGTCCACGGGCGAGTGGTGGGCCGTAGTCCCAGCTACCGAGGCTGAGGCAGGAGAATGGCATGAACCTGGGAAGTGAGCTTGCAGTGAGTTGAGATCCCGCCACGCACTCCAGCTTAAGCGACAGAGCGCAGACTGCCTCCCAAAAAAAAAAAAAAAAAAAAAAAAAAGAAAGACTTCAAGCTTTCAAGGGTCCACTAAAGAAATCAGTGTTGAGATGGGCTCTATTCTTTTCAGAACAGTGATTCTTCTAGCTAGACATATTCTTGCTCATCGATTTTAATCCAAATCCACCCAAAGAGACCTGCCACCATAAGTTGGTACTTTTTGTAGGTGGCCTCTTTACTTGTTTAATTTAAAGGTGATGTTTATGAAGAAGAACCAGAATTACCCAGATAATTCAAATAAATTTAACTGGGAAATAGAATGGTGGACTCATAGTATTAATATTTAAGAGCAACACACAATGAGATCTATGGAACCATAATATCATAGAATATTTTATATATAAAATATCTCAGCACTGGATTAGAAGGGAGCTTAGGTCGGGCTGCAGGGTTCAGGTTTATAATCCCAGCACTTTGGGAGGCCGAGTGGGTGATCACGAGATGAGCTCTGAGACCAGCCTGACCAATATGGTGAAACCCCTGCTTCTACTAAAAATATAAAAAATTAACTGGGTGCGGTGGCACACGCCTGCAATCCCAGCTACTCGAGACTGAGGCAGAGAATCGCTGAACGCCAGGAGGTGGAGGTTGCAGGAGCCAGATCGTGGCACTAAGGCCCAGCCTGGGGCCACAGAGCAAGACTCCATGTCCGGAAAAAAAAAAAAGAGAGCAGGGTTTCGTCACCAGGCTGGAGTGCAGTGGTGCACCATAGCTCATTGCAGCCTCAAACTCCTGGGCCTCTCACTCTCCCAAGTAGTTAGGGACTATATAGGCATGTACCACCATGCCAGTTTAATTTTTTTAAATTTTTTATAGAGATATGTCTTGGTTTTTCGCCAAAAGCAGGCTTCGCTCTCAAACCCTGGGCTCAAGCAATCCTCCTGCCTCAGCTTCCCAAAGTGCTGGGATTACAGATGTGAGTCACCACACCCAGCAGACAATTTTTTCCACATATGCACTCAAATATAAAATTAAAGACACTGTCAAATGTGAAGGATGGTGCAAAGCTGAGATCTAATCTCTGCAAAGCATCACATAATACAATACACAGTTTGTATTTTGAAAGGAAAGTCTCAAATATATGGAAAGTTATTCAAATTTCACTCTTATCTTGTGTGTATTTTCTAAGATCTCCAATTTAGGGCCTTCCATTTTAACAGGTAGTAGATATCACCTTAGCAAAGAATAATATTTCCAGAATTGGATAAGCAGCCCAAACTCATGATGAAGACAGTGAATGGATCCATTTGCCTATAGGGACAGTACTCTTTATTAGAGCAGCACTAAATAATCCTTTGCTATTATTATAATTGTCAGCAACAGAGGTTACCTAATATTTTAGAACAGCTTCTAACAGTCTCATTAGAAAACGTTAGCTTTAATATCATAGATATTAGACAATAGAAAAATGGTCATTTTCCAGGGCAATAGTATCATAATCAGAATTGAGAGATTCTGGAGAGAATCAGACTTTTCATTTCCACTCTTCTGTCTCTACATTTCCTGTCTCAGGGCACAGATAGAAGCTTCTTTACCAAAGCAGAGAGATCTACTCTACAATAAAAATAATAGTGATTTATATTCCTAGATACTGCAAAAATCCCAGAAAAACCTTTATATAAGCCATATATATTAAATAATGAGGAAAGAAAGCTTACCAATAAAGATGAGAATAAATTGATTATGAATCAGTAGGAGAGCTCTTAGTCTTTTTTTTTTGAGACGGAGGTCTGCTTCTGTCAGCCTTAGGCTGGGAGTGCAGGGTTCGATCTCAGTTTTCACTGTAAGTCTGGCCCCAGGCTCCACGCTTTATTCTCCTGCCTCAGCCTCCCGAGTAGCTGACTACATGCCACTTAACAAGGCCTGCTAGTTTTTGTGTTTCTTTTTTAAATTTTTTAGTAGAGACGGGTTTCAACTGTTAGCCAGGATGGTCTCATCTCCTGATCTCGATCCGCCTCGGCCTGCCAAAGTGCTGGGATTACGGGCTTGAGCCACCTCCATGCCACCAGCTCTCCACCTTTTTAGGAGACGGAGTCTCGCTTCTGGCAGCTCCAGGCTGGAGGCGGTGGCGATCTCTCGCTCACTGCAAGCCCGCCTTTCCAGGTTCATGCCATTCTCCTGCTTCAGCCTCCCGAAAGTAGCTGGGACTACAGGCTCTCGCCACCACGCCTGGCTAACTTTTTGTACTTTTAGTAGAGACAGGGTTTCACTGTTACCCAAGATGGTCTCGACCTCCTGACCTCGCGGATCTGCCCCGCCCCCAGCCTCCCAAAGTGCTGGGATTACAGGGCGTGAACCAATCAGCACCAGCCTCTTAGCTTTAATGTGAAGATATTTCTAGGCTAGGTGCAGTGGGCTCACTACCTCTAGGTGGGAGAGAATCACTGAGCCTGAGAGGGGGTGGAGGTTGCAGTGAGCCAAGATCAGCACTCCACTGCACTGCAGCCTGGCTTGGCCAGAGTGAGACTCCGGTCCCAATTAAAAACAAACAAAACAAAAACTAAACTCAAGAAGAAAGAAAATGATGGAGGAAAACTATACAATGGCTAAAAGGCTAAAGTGCTGACTAGCATATTCATGTATTACATAAGGTCTAAAGTAAGCTTATTAAAAAGTCATTTATGGGCTGAGCGCAGTGGGTCCTGCCTGTAATTCCAGCACTTTGGGAGGTGGGAGATGGAACGGTTAAGCCTGAGAGGCATAGGCTGCTATGAGTCTAAGGGACAGAGGAGACCCTCTGTTCCAAAACGTGTCACTTCTACGGCTCCAAGTTCAGAAGGGAAAAATACAAACCCTGGAAAGTCTTTAATGCAGCTGACTCAGGTGATGTTTATGAAGAAGAACCAGAATTACTCAGATAATTCAAATAAATTTAACTGGGAATAGAATGTAGGATTCCATAGTATTAATATTTAAGAGTATGCAACACACAATGAGATCTTATGGAACCATAATATCATAGAATATTTTATATATAAAATATCTCAGCACTGGATTAGAAGGGAGCTTTAGGTCGGGTGTGGTGGCTCAGGCTTATAATCCCAGCACTTTGGGAGGCCGAGGTGGGTGGATCACGAGATGAGTTTGAGACCAGCCTGACCAATATGGTGAAACCCCGTTTCTACTAAAAATATAAAAAAAATTAACTGGGTGTGGTGGCACACGCCTGCAATCCCAGTTACTCGGGAGACTGAGGCAGGAGAATCGCTTGAACCAGGAGGTGGAGGTTGCAGTGAGCCAGATCGTGGCACTGCGCTCCAGCCTGGGCCACAGAGCAAGACTCCATGTCCGGAAAAAAAAAAAAAAAAGAGACAGGGTTTTGCTCTGTCACTCAGGCTGGAGTGCAGTGGTGCAATCATAGCTCATTGCAGCCTCAAACTCCTGGGCCTCACTCTCCCAAGTAGTTAGGACTATAGGCATGTACCACCATGCCAGTTTAATTTTTTAAATTTTTTATAGAGATGGCGTCTTGGTTTTTCGTGCAGGCTGCTCTCAAACTCCTGGGCTCAAGCAATCCTCCTGCCTCAGCTTCCCAAAGTGCTGGGATTACAGATGTGAGTCACCACACCCAGCAGACAATTTTTTTTCCGCATATGCACTCAAATAGCAAAATTAAAGACACTGTCAAATGTGAAGGATGGTGCAAAGCTGTTGAGACGACCCCAAAGCATCACATAATACAATACACAGAGTTTGTATTTTGAAAGGAAAGTCTCAATATATGGAAAGTTATTCCAAATTTCACTTATCTTGTGTATTTTCTAAGATCTCCAATTTAGGCCGCATTTTAACAGGTAAGTAGATATCACCTTAGCAAAAGAATAAGGTTTTCCAGAATTGATAAGCAGCCCAAACTCATGATGAAGACAGTGAATGGATCCATTTGCCTATAGGGACAGTACTCTTTATTAGAGCAGTACTAAATAACTTTGCTATTATTATAATTGTCAGCAACAGAGGTTACCTAATATTTTAGAACAGCTTCTAACAGTCTCATTAGAAAAACGTTAGCTTTAATATCATAGATAATAGACACTAGAAAATGGTCATTTTCCAGGGCAATAGTATCATAATCAGAATTGAGAGATTCTGGAGAGAATCGTACCTTTTTCATTTCCACTCTTCTGTCTTGCCATTTCCTGTCTCAGGGCACAGATAGAAGCTTCTCTTACCAAAGCAGAGAGATCTGCGCCCCTACAATAAAATAATAGTGATTTATATTCCTAGATACTGCAAAATCCCAGAAAAAACCCATATAAGTCATATATTAAATAATGAGGAAAGAAAGCGACCAATAAAGATGAGAAATAAATTGATTATGAATCAGTAGGAAAGAGCTCTTAGCTTTTTTTTTTTTTTTTGAGACGGAGTCTCGCTCTGTCGCCCAGGCTGGAGTGCAGTGGCCCGGATCTCAGCTCACTGCAAGCTCCGCCTCCCGGGTCTACACCATTCTCCTGCCTCAGCCTCCCGAGTAGCTGGGACTACAGGCGCCCGCCACCTCGCCCGGCTAGTTTTTTGTATTTTTTTAGTAGAGACGGGGTTTCACCGTGTTAGCCAGGCTAGTCTCGATCTCCTGACCTCGTGATCCGCCCGTCTCGGCCTCCCAAAGTGCTGGGATTACGGGCTTG